>NC_056747.1:324940754-325053254 GCF_019279795.1 Protopterus annectens
TTCTCACCTCCTGGCTACTTGCTCGGGTTAACTGCTCAACATGGGTTGTGAGATCCTCCAACCATTGACTCATTGTTTCAATCAACAATGTGAGGTTACCCCTGCTACCCCCATCAAATAGGGGTGAAGAAGCAGTCGGGCTTCCTGTTGCAATGTCACAACCACAAACTAAACTTCAAAGAGAAATGAAAACTCCAAATTTGAACAAAAAACGGCTCACAGTAGCCTCCGCTTCAGCAGGTAGTTTATTAAAATAAAAGTAAAAACAGACTGTAAACAAACTCTCAAGTATAAAGCGCTTTTCGTCTGGTAAAATTACCGGACTTCTTCAGATACAAATATACATTTTGAATAGTCCCTTTTTATATAAACATCTCAGCAGTCAACTGATGTGTTTAATTAATAACTTGCAATTAACCCTTACTGTGCATGTCAGTTAAGTACATAGTGGCTAAGAAGTAAGGTGCATTAGCCCTTTTTAAAAAATTTTTAAAAATGCATTTAGTATTAGAAGTAAGGTGCATTAGCCCTTTTTAAAAAAATTTAAAAAATACATTTAGTTGCACTGGCCTCTGATACCACTTAAAAATAACAAAGTTAATATAGTAAAATTAATATAAACAGCCCATCAATTCCTAAAAGTATAAATTAATAAATTAAAACAAACAAGAACTACTGATAATGTAACTACAAGACCTCCGGTTAAAACCAGTGGAGGCAGTAGTTTAATTGGAGACAATGAGGTAACCGCAAATGGTACGGAACCAAGGAGCTAGAGACTGTTAAGACCAAACCAACAGCCCAACACCGCTCCAGGGCTTATTAGGGTCCAGGATATAACTAATTGGCTGAGTGAACAACCAAGCCTAATGATATCTACGAACAGTAACCATTTGGACTACCTGGCTGGGAGCGGTGATAATATAGCCCAAAAATTAAAAAGACTGGATGCTAGATCACTAAAATTGAAGAAGCTTCAACTAGAAGTGAATTATTTTGATCACTGCATCAAAGAAAAAATAGTCTCGAAGGGACTACGGATATGGTAATATCCAACTGGGCTCGAACCAGGATCCCTGTTTCACAGTGAGCTGATACAATTTTTCAATGAACAAGGGCTTGAACTGTTAAAATGTATGTCTAAGCACTACAACAGCTTCATTAACCAATTGCCAAGCGAGGTAGTAGACTTAGACAATGAGATCAGAATAGATACTGATTTCATGCGGTATCACTTTGACTACAATAGAATCTTCACTAGCATTTCACAACAAATAGAAAAATGCAAAGAAACTAAGATTAAAAAAATAAAAAGAGACTTAAAAGATTATGAAGAGGGTGTGGCGTTCCCCCAGCCACCCCCGTCACAAGTGTGGAATCAGATCGGCGAGATTAGACCTCGCCCTTACCATACGGAAGTAAGGGAAGTGGGGGAGAGGCCGGGAACAAGCCAACAAGCAAGCAGAAGTGGTAGTTCTAACAAAATGCATAATAACAATGACCCAATGGCAGAAGAAGAGGAGACAGATGTAGTAGGGAATACAAGCCAGGGGAACAGGCAAAACCAAAAACGCCAACAGCAGCAACAACCACAACAAAAAAAACTTCCCACATCGGAAAGTGAAGTAATACAAAGCGAACAACCAATTCCAACAGCAAACCTACAACACCAGGGGATCGAAGAACCTGAAGAGATAGGGATGGAGAAACTTTCTCACCTACGGTAAAAACTTGTAAAATTATTACAAATCAAAGAGGGGATTTTAAACTATTTAATTTCACAGACTTTCCGATGGACAAAAGACCTAGTGGAGCTGTTTTCGAAGGGTTTGACTTTTGTGCCATCAGGCAATATAGATCTAGCAAAATTATTGCTAGATTTTAAACTATATATCCGTAAACTTAATTTAACTGTCTTGTTAGGAAACCAGATGCAAAATACATCTGAATTATGGGTAGCAAGTACATTTAAACCACCCACGCACCCAATATTGTCTTGGTTTGAATGCATATGTGAGCTAGATTTTAGAAGTAGTTTAGGTAGGGGTTATAAAAACAATGAGAGGCCTAACCTGACTGAAAATGAGAAAAAAAACTTTAATGCTTTATAGAAACTTGCCAGTATGAATAATGAAACCAGACAAGGGAGGAGGACTGGTGGTAATGGATATTTCACACTACAATGAAAAAATGAAAAACTTTTTACAAAGGGACACATGATAAGGCTAGTTAAATGAATTAAATATAGCTTACAACCGTATTAAGATGTTCCTGAATGACATGTTTATTGATGCTACAATAGATTTGAATACTTAAAACTATGTATTTAACACACAGCTGCCTATATATATAGGCTCAAACATACACTAAATTAAAAATAATTAGTTAATTAACTAATCAAGTTTTCGAACCCATTAAAATTTTATTTGGTTTGAAAACTTGATTAGTTAATTAACTAATTATTTTTAATTTAGTGTATGTTTGAGCCTATATATATAGGCAGCTGTGTGTTAAATGCATTGTGTCTGATGAAGGCTGAGTATTTTCCCGGCCGAAAGCGCTTACATTAATAAATAGTCCGTGCCTTACCTGTTCCAATCCATTTCGCAGTTTTTGTTGTTTTCATAAGTTTTAGTTTATTTTTTGTTTACTTAAAACTATGTCACAATGCTATCCCCAAAAATCCCTGCACTATTCGGCATCCCAAAAATCCACAAAAACAGGATAAATCCACCAATCAGGGGATTAGTGGATGCCAGACAGTCTATGACCTACCCTTGTGCTAAAGTAGTTGATTTGACACTTAAAAAATATGTAGCCTCACAACCACAAATTTGCAAGGACTCATGGTAATTTATAGCGAGTATCAATAACTTAAGAGTTTGGGAATGACTTTAACTTCCTTACAGTTGATGTATGTGACCTGCACACCTCAATACTCCACAATTTGGGGATCAAGTGGGTATTAGATAAGATGAGAACAAAGGGGGAGCCTGAAATAGAACAAAGAATGATTGAGTAACTATTGGGCATCATTCTAAAGAACAACTTTATTTTGTTTGATAAGGAAATATATTTACAGAAAACCGGTGTGGCCATGGGCTCACCGTGTGGGGCGAGCTTTGCTAATTTAATCATGGCCCACTGGGAACACAAATTTATTTTTGGAAATTAATTTGCTCACAGCGGCCATTTACTTTTACACAGGGTTCCTGGACGATATTTTCCTTATCATTAAAGGTGATGGTACAGTAGCAAATATGATTGTCGATTATTTCAACAACACTACTAGCTTTCTGAAGTTTACTAGCAACTACCAGGACTCTGTAATCAATTATTTGGATACCGAATTACGAAAAGATTCCAGCAATGAAAGATATTGTGCTAAAATATATCAGAAGAACACCTACTCAAACTTATTCTCGCACTTCACCATTTCACCCCCTTACCATCAGAAGAAATCTATTGTTAAGGGGCAACTGGTGAGGGCGGCAAGAATGGTTACCTATGAAGGGGATTTTAAGGAAGAATGTGACACCTTGACACAAATGTTCGAACATAGAGAGTACCCAGTAGGTTTCTTAAGAAAAATCGTTAGGAAAGTTCAAACGAAACGTGAATTAGGGGTTTATCAACCTATATTAAATAAAGGAAGGACTGCCATCAGAACACAAATAATACAGGAGGAACCTATTCTCTGTAATTTAAGAATAGATAGTCGAGGTAAGACCAACACTTCTAACATTGAACCCAGATTTATGTACAGTTTTATCACTACTTTTAACTCATCTTCTAAAGAGATACAGACAATATTATGGAAGAACTGGCGTTTATTAGCTACTGATAGAGACATAATGGGCAAAGTAGGAGATAGACCTATAGAAGAGGTAGATACCTTAAAAACTGGATTGAGGGCCACCTGCCAATGATTAGTAGGAACCCAGGTATGTTCCGCTGTGAGTCATGTAGGTATTGTAAATATATTGACATAGGGCAAAAGTTTGAAGTGAGGGGTAGGAGTTACATAACCACACAGAAATATAATTGTAACTCTAAGTCTATAGTGTACCTTGCACAGTGCCAGAGCTGTACAGTTTTTTACATCGGGAAAACTGATCGTAAATTGAGGGAACACATTTATGAACGTGAGTATGCTATAGGCAAATATAGAATAGAGAATGCCTTAGCTAAACATTGTAGTGAACACCCCTTCACTTTTTTAAATTTAGACACATAGGCCAAGTACCAACACATGACAATCATAGAAGGGGACCACTAAGTTTGCTGCTAGAAGAGCGTGAACTTATGTGGCAACTTAGACTGGACTCCTGTCAACATCCAGGGATTAATGAAATATATTCCCTAGCTTGTGTTTTGAAATTGAAAAGCATAAGTAGGTGAAGGGGTACTTACGTATGTATACATATTTTTAGAGTGTGAAATGTAAAGATGGATTAGAAAACAACTGGTCACACAATTATTATGTAAAATAAGGTGTTGCACATATATGTATACACTTTCTCAAGTCTTAATAATTTAATATTTTAACATATTAACATTAATATTAATTTATACTTTTAGGAATTGATGGGCTGTTTATATTAATTTTACTATATTAACTTTGTTATTTTTAAGTGGTATGGGAGGCCAGTGCAACTAAATGTATTTTTAAAATTTTTTAAAAAGGGCTAATGCACCTTACTTCTTGTCCACTATGTACTTAACTGACATGCACAGTAAGGGTTAACTGCAAGTTATTAATTAAACACATCAGATGACTGTTGATATGTTTATATAAAAAGGGACTATTCAAAATGTATTTTTGTATCTGAAGAAGTCCGGTAATTTTACCAGACGAAAAGTACTTTATACTTGAGAGTTTGTTTACAGTCTGTTTTTACTTTTATTTTAATAAACTACTTGCTGAAGCGGAGGCTACTGTGAGCCATGTTTTGTTCAAATTTGGAGTTTTTGTTTCTCTTTGAAGTTAAGTTTTCAGTATTGTTTTCTCTTTCTTCAGGTTTTTTATTTTTGGTATATTAAATATGTTTATATTTCCTGCATTTGACAGTTCTCTATGTGGTTACATTGAATATATTCTTTATGTGGCTGTACAGTATATACATTTTGCTGTGGGTGTGTTTTTTACACTTAAGTGATATATTTTTTGTTCTGATTGGTGAAACAATTAAGGAATGTCTTTTTAAAAAGGGTGTTATCAGTGTACTTTTATGCCTTTTGCATTGATAAAGATCTTCAGGGCCGAAACCGGTCTGCTTCATGTTTAAATAAACAAAAAGATTGGATTCCTCCTTGGTGCTGGGCGTTTGTGCTTTCTACTGTAATTAAAGTCATCCATGAATAAGGTAAAGTAACTGGTCTAAATGTGTGGAAAGCATTATAACCCTCCACTGTTGTGCGCTCCCCGGCTTTAAACCATGTCTCAGAGACTGCACAGACATCAGCATTCTCTAAGCTAAAGAGAGCTTCCAGGCAGTGGAGTTTTTTGTTTAGGCCCCTAGCACTGAGCAGTAATACCTTTAGATTTTCTTGATTTTGATTTGCTATGTCAGAAGTACTTTCAGTTTGGCATTGCCTAAAAAAGGCACTATGGGGGAAGACAATGTTTTAGCTAATATTCGAAAGCCTAGAGGAGAGAGGTGCAGACCATCCCTGGCAAAGCAACATGGTCTGTTGACCATCTCCTTCCATGCTGAAAAAGATTGCATCCCCTTAGAATGACACCAGAAACTATTTGATGATATTTCCTGAAGGAAGGTTGAGGGGAGAGAGTGGAGCAAAGTTGGAGCCAAATTGTATTAAAGTCAATCATCTTTTGTTTGTATTGTGGCATCATCCTTGGAGAAGGTAAAATGCTGCTCAATGCTAGGCTCATACCAGCCTGTGGCACATAGTCTGAGAGCTCTGTGATGTCTCTCTTCATATAGTTTAGGGAGATACGTCTCAGGTAATTTACTCCCACATGGAGTGTGTTTGGGGCTGCTGAAGGTATTTCTTATGTGTACTTTGTCTAGGAGGTCTTTGTGGTTTAGGAAGGTTACATGTAAGTACCTCAGTATATGTGGGTATATATGTCTGCTTTGAATTGTGCATGATGGGTGCATGTGTACTACTGACAATCTTATTGACATTAGGAGTACTTCTTTGTGAGAGCTTTGCCTCCATTGATGTTGTGTAAATAGATCTCTCACATACCATATCAGTTTGTTTAAGAATTAACTGGTTGTCAGTAAACATCAGGCAATTTCTACATTGCCTCAGGATGCCCATATCCACCAAGCCAGTAACAGAGACAGTATGAAAGTTCATATCCATGGCAACAGACCCTTTTTTATTGATTAGACTGTTGGAGTGAGAATATCAATCACTGTCAGGAGTATCTGGTTTGTAACTATGTGGACAGTGCTTGTCACTGCAAACTAATTGTCCTGTGTGCAACTAGATATTGGGTAAATTTCAATTGTGCTTTTACAGGAAAAATGTCACTCAAGGTGTCTGAGTCTGTACAGAGCACTGCCAAACACTTGAGGGGAAACTAATACACAGACCCTGAAAATCTAAGGATGAAGTATTTAGGCAGGTATTCTGAAGTTAGAAACAAGTCAAGCAGTACTTACTGAAAACAACAAATTAGCTTGTCAAGAATGATGAAAAGAGGGGAGTCACATAAATGGCTACTGTCTGGCTGCCACTAATGCTAGTCTCACCACAGCTTCATGCTGTTGGGATACAATACTCCTTTGCTTCTTCTCTCACCAGAAGCAAAATGTTACTACCAATCCCAAGAAGAGAAGCAGGCAACAGCCTGTCTGGTAATCCACAGTCTTGTCCCAGATGATGCATGGGTCTGTAGGCCTGTAGCCTTTTACTGGTAGATGTCTTGAGTAGCAAACAGACAAATCAGGTATATTAAGCACAGACACTCACTCTCCAGCCAGAAACAGTCAGGAATCAATGCACTCTGCTCTTACTCTCACCAGGATCAGAATATAAGCACAGATTCTAAGCTGTCACCTATAAAACAGTTATTAAGCTTTCTGGTGATCAGCAGTCTCCAGGAAATAATGTAATTGCACTCCTTCTCTCACCAGGAGAAAACAGAAGCACTAATCCCAAGATGACTACTGAGAGGGAGAATGTGGGCTCTCCAATAACTGGTGGTCTTTGCTAAAATAAAATAAAATGCCTTTGACACCATCCCCCACTATGGAATCATAGATAAACTTTCTAAGCTGGGCATTAATCCCTATGTCACCCAATGGGTTGCTAACTGGCTTACTGATAGAACCCACACTGTAAAAGTAGCTGACTCCAAATCCAGCTCCAGACAAGTGACAAGTGGAGCACCTCAGGGTTCAGTCCTGGGACCACTCTTGTTTGGCATCTACTTCTCTGAAGTACATACCAACACTAAGGGACTCTGGCTAACAAAGTTCACAGATGACTGCAAACTGGGAGCCATTATTGAATCCCCAAATGATGTGGATACTCTACAAAAGGGCCTTACAGAAACAGATGCTTGGTGCCAGAGCCATGGGCTCAAGCTCAATGCCAAGAAATGTATAGTTATCCCCTTTGGGAAAAAACATGTACCCGTGAATTACCATATAGGTGGCAGTACACTAAACACCAAAAGTGTGATAAGAGACTTACGGACATAGGTGGACAGTGGTCTCACCTTCGATAACCACATCGCCACAATAGTCAGGAAATCCTTCTATGTGGCACACCTCATCACTAAGGGCTTTTCATCCAGAAAAAAGGAGGTCATTGTCCCACTGTACTCATCCCTCATTAGACCCATTATAGAATACAACGCCCCGTTTGGTATGTACCTCTCAAGACATCTGCAGCAACTGGAAACACCACAGAAATACCTCACTAAAAGAATCACAGGCCTAAAGCAGATGCCCTACGCTGACCGCCTTAAAAAACTCCAGCTATACTCTGTTGCATATGATCTACTCAGAGGCAATCTCTGCTTAACATACAAGGCCATGTCAAACCCAGAGCTGTTGAACATGCTACACTTAAAGAAATACCAATCCCTCAGAGCCACACGCTCTGGGTATCTAAACCTTGTCATCCCAATAAACAAAACATGCTGGAGGGATAGGTTCCTGACCCAGAGACTCCCCCGACTCTGGAATAGATTGCCCACACATGTCAAGCAGAGTGCCTCTTTGGCCCTCTTCAAAAGGAACCTTGATGATTGGATGGGAGAAAGGAAATTCACCCCGGGGACCACGTCAGTCGCCCTGCTAGACAGGGGTCCAGGGAAGTAAATAGTGTGGGAAGAAATAGCCAGGGAATTGTTATGGCTAGGCTTGTATAGGCCCTAGGGCTGATAGCCTAGTACCAACCTATGAACCTATAACCCTATAGATGCTTGAAGGTAAGATGAAAAAAAATGGTTTACCCTAAACACTACAGTGCTTACTAAGCAGTTAGATATGAAAGTGGGTAAATTAAGTTTTAGCTGTATAAAATGTTAAGTTTTACTGGAGAGCCACTATTTTTAAAAGAGCAAGATAGATTGAAAGGGAGTGAGCACTTTTGTATTCTGGTACTATGGAATACAATAGGATGCCCAATAAATTTAAATAGTTGAAGGGGAGTGATTTCATAAAATGATAATTTTGTGCTTACTCACACCAGCCAGTAAAAGCAGAGAGGAAATGAGATATGTGGTCAAATTAACATAAGGGGCAGGCAACTATAAATACAGTGTGTTTAAGTACACAGCAGTAATAGGGTGGGAGGGTAGGGATGGAGGGTGGAAAAAATTCTGTCTGATTCACAAGAGACAGAGCTGTGGTCTCTTTTCAAGTTTTGATATGCAGTTAAAAGCAGAATACAAGTAAAACACAGTGTAAAGAAAACAAATCACAGCTTGCAAAATAAAAAAGGCAATAAAGTAATACAAAATACAGGAAGTAAAAAGCAAACTAACCTTTCCCTCACAGCAGGCTGTGGCAGAGTATGGGTGAGCCTTTCCAATAAAGCCTGGGAAATAGATGTACTGATCCACATGTGCTTAGAGTATGTCAAAGAACTGCTGAAATTTTCTCATAGCAGAAGTCTGTCGGATATCTAACATGTCCCCAGTTTGTCATTGGTAGGGCCCTGTGGCATGTATAGTCAGGATTATACATACCTCAGTATCTACAGGTATAGAAAGGCCACTTCACCCCCCAGTCCCTGTCTGTGGGCCATAAGAACTCACAAACGCTCAAACTGTGTCCCTGCCCACTCTAAACGTTCAAGGATTTCATGATCTGTAAATGTGTCAGTCTTTGCCTATATCTTCACCTTCTCACCCAGTGAGTGCCACTGGGCACACCTAGTTTTAGTCCAACTGAGATGAGTACTTCAGAAAGGAGAAAACTAAGCTGGCAGCAAATGCTAGCATCATCACCAGTTGCAAAGTAGACGGAAAATGTGCAACTTCACTTTTCAGAATCTTTATGTGCACAAAGCAGATGCACATAAGAAAACAAGTATGAATCACACAAAGGCAGGAAGAGCTCCTAATTTACATAAGATAGTAGCATATTTTCACATATTCCTCATTTATGCCTCATTATTATATCATTTACATACAGCTTTCTCAGACTGGTTCAAGCAGTTGTGCTTAAGCACAGATAATGTCTTTGAATCACACCCAAGCAGCCAGGACAACGCATTTGTGCAATAATGAAGAATACTGCCCCTTAATTATGGTAACTAACATAAGCATCACATTTTCTACAAAAACAAATGAAAATGTATTTAAATGTTTGCATTTAAAGCAGTTTAGAACATCTGAAATGTAGCCCAACTTGGAGTACAGTTTTTGTACTCAAAACGTTTTACCTTCTGAGGTTTGAGGATGACCTGGTAAACTAAGTTAATTTTATATGATTTATTTTATCTTTTTCCGTAAAGTAGGGATTACTACACTGAAAGAATTATATTCCCACAACTCAGTATTGACTATACCAGTGAACCATGGTCCATTGAACTACAATGTTTATTATAATTATAGTATCCGATGTAGTTTCATCTAGGCTTGTACCTCATAACCCCTTAGTCAAAGAAATCCAGACAAAGCCTAAAATAATGGGGGGACAACGGCCCAAAAATAAGTGCAGATTTTAATTACTGCTCTTATAAACTTAAAACTTTTCTAGAATAACTGGATTTTTGTTAGCATGCATTTTCTGAAGGATATGAAGTCTGAAACTCAAATGTATTTCACTATTTAGTGATTTTAATCTTCACCTTCACTGATTTGCCAGAAAATGACAGAATTTATGAGGAATAGACAAAAAATGGGAAGCAAAAATCTGAACATTCTGCAAAAATCTGGACAGCTGAGAGGTATGACTAGGCTTCATAATCTTAAGTATCAGGGTTCCTCTAGATACTGTTTACCTGTTTATTACACTTCAGGAAACAATATGGCCTGAAATAGGGTGTTTACATGAATATGCTGCTTTCAGTTACTGGTTCAGCTACTACAATTTTTTTTTGGTGGCAGTTTATAATACCTACAATCCAGTTAACCAAGGGAACTAAAGGGAGAGATTTACTAATTGATTATTTCAATATGTTAGCCAGGAGCTCTTGGCATACTGTGCCATGGTAGTTCTAAATTAAACGGAAGTCTATTTAGCAACTTGGATCTTTGTTGAAAATGCTCAAGATGTTACTATTCTGCTACGTTGCAACTCCGCTACATTTTAGCATTTTTTATAAAAACTGTGTCGTGTGTGTGTGTGTGTGTGTGTGTGTGTGTGTGTGTGTGTGTGTGTGTGTGTGTGTGTATGTGTGTGTGTGCACTCAGTACTTGTGTTTTTATTTATTTAACAGGTTCTCAGAGATAAACATGCATCAAAGTTTTGTATCTCTCTACTGTGCATGTATAAAAACCAGTACCACACCAAGTATGTCATTAAAATAATCTACACTCTCGTCTAAGGAACACATTGAATATTTTCTGTATTAGCAAAAATAACAACTATTTGCAGATTTCTGTTTTTCACAAATAGTTTTAGTTTTGTTTTCCATAGGGATGTAATAATTTAATTGAAGAGAAATTAAATTTGACTATTTGCATATTTTAGTAAATATAAAACTTAAAGTAAGTGTTGCACGAGAGCCACCAAATTGCTCAGTACACAATATTTAAATAACAACTCCTCTTCATTATCGTTTCTTTCAATTACCAAAAGCAAAAAAAAAGACAACATTTATTTTGCTATGCTTAAATAAATGTGGATTATGCCTGTGAAAGAGATTAACAAGTAGATACATGTATATATTCTGTTTAGGATAAAAATATCTCCAAAATGAGTTATGGTTCATTTATAAATATCTTTTCTTTTTCATAAATAATCCCAAAAAGACAAATGTGTCCCATTCTCCATTCTAGTACTTAAGATACAAATATGGATATCTTTATACTAAATATATGATAGCAGGATATAAGAAGCACAAAGCTAATTCAGCAGAAATATATTGACAAAAATAGTGCTGCTTTATTTTCACGCATCATTTAATTATTTTAACTAGCAATAGTAAATATAATCTCAAACAAATCTGATTTTAAAACAAATGCTCAGTAAAAGGGTTGTCAAAGCACTAAAATTGTTCATTGCAAAGTACATGCAAACTGGATGCATTTCAATCATTTTATATCATGGAGTTTTTAGTTATAAAACAAAATAATCACATTTACACTGCTGACCTACCATAACATGTATTTTACGTTTCCTTTTTTTGTGCAAATATTGTAGCAACTGATGGTTGTTTATGGAAATAACAAATTAGTTAATAAACATATCTTACTATATTTATACTCATACACATATACACATATATATAAAATGTATGCACATACATAAGCATATATACAGATACACACATACTATATATATATATATATATATATATATATATATATATATATATATATATATATATATATGTTTGTGTGTGTATATACACAGATGCACATACCATGCAGCCACTTGTAAATGTGTTCATATACACATACAAAGAAATACAGATGCATATAAAAGCAGGCAACATACAATCAACATTGAGGTAGCAATATATATTTTGGAAAATATTGGTAACTATGGTCTGTGAAAAGCATATGGTGAAGGAGGAATAGGAAACTAAAGCAATGTACACAGCACAAAGTACTGCCTCATTCCTTGATATGATCCCTGCCCCACATATGCAGATTTTGCAAAGAATCTTTGCAGAAATTCTGCATTTGCATAATCCCCCACCTCCCCACCTAAAACATAAAGAATAAGATGCCAGAAAAGAAGCAAAGATGACAAACCATATTACAGCTGAGCGACACATGGCAGAAATCGGCAAGGCATCAGCTTCATTCAGATGCAGAAAAATATGCCTTCACTATAGGCCGCACAGCAGAGATAAAAAAAAGTAAGAAGCTATGGAAATGAACACTTTGATTTAGATGCCCTTTTTATTAAAGATATCATCCAACCTCTTTAAATATAAAGCAGCATCTATTAACCTGAATGGGCATATTTTCTGCAGGAAACACAAACAGCTCAAAAGAATTCTATGTTGTTTATTTATTCTGAAACTGTTTTATACAATTGGTGCACCCTGTTATGTTAGTCTCAGATTATTGGCTGACTGGTAAAATAAATATCTTGTATTTCATTTAAGTGTATTTATGAAGTAATTCTTGTCCCAAAATAAGAGTTTCACAATTAATGCAGGCAAAAACAAAAGACAGCAAAATCTCAGGTCTCCCCAGAAAATGACAGCAAGTCTTAATGAACAGAGCTGTCTCCCTGTGTATGGGAATAAATGCAAAGTACCCTCAACAGGACAGCCTGTTCCCACGCATTTCAATGAACCTAAGTCTAACACATGGACAAAAGAAAAGTGTCGGCACCCACAGACCTACCAGCTCCTCTTCTCTTCAGCCTGGCTCAAATCCATTCATAGTGAGAGGGTCACACACTGAGCACCCCAGATGGGGTAGCTCTCCCCAACAGCCTTTATCAGAAGTATCTAATAGGGCCAAAACAAAGGGTAATTTCACAAGTCTGTTGTCCCAGGAATTCAGTAATGAATTAAGACCTTAGCTGACACTCTTTGAAAAGAAAGGCAAAGGCTGGGACTCCAGTAATATGGAAATATTTTATGCGCAGCTAGAGTCCTGTACAAAAGAGCTTATTTTTTTATCTTTCATGGGCTGGAATTTTCAGGAATCATGCTGATACTCCAGACCTTCTTAACTAGATCTAATGCACCCTCTGAAGTTCCATTTTTTTTTATCTTTCATTCCCTGTGTCATTGGCTGCAATCTGCTGCACTGACATCCCCAGCTATGTCAACTAGCATTTCTTGGGTATGTCTTTGCAACACAGAAAGAGTAAAACAATCTAGCTGCTGGTATAAAAAAAGATTCAAAGCCAAAGAACAGCCAGGTTATCTCTGGAGAAGCCGTAGGAGGTCAAGGGGTCATTCTTGGCTGAACATTGTGGTTTATATACTCAGTAAGTTAGCCTCTGGCCGTGTACGAAGAGTGTTGCATCTGCTGTTCATATGAAGTCCATTTCAAACGATCCTGTTGTTTCTTGTAATCTTGTTTGTCATATCAGAAAAAAAGTATGTTCACCTAGCTGATAAAAACAGAAAAATAAAACTGATGAAACAAACAAAAACATATAACTGCACTAATAAAAAGCACAGTGCGTCTATGACTTAAATTTAGTAAGACGCCATAAATAACAGTATATTCAGCATTAGGAAGATAACCTAACAAATTGCAAAAATGTTGTACAGAGGTATAGAAGTGGGCTGTACCACAATAACTTTTCTCATGTACTTTATTTAATATCCCATGAGCAAAAGTGGGATGCTTGAGAAATGCACTAATCCTGGGCTGTTAAGTACAACAAGACCAGATGACCACCAAGCTTGTGGTCTTACAAATAATTAATGAATCGTCTACATTTTCTATCCCCTTTGCTTATTATTTATTCTAAATATACAGTCACAAAAGGGATGAAAGAATTCCTCCAGCCACTATCATTGCTTTAAATTATATCTATACAAACTCACAGTCAAGTGCTGAGTCTTAATGTCTTCCATATTAAATGACTAATAAGTCAGTGTGTGTCTACTGTTCCATCAACCACGGGACTTGGCAAGCAGTACATTATAACAATTGCTCTGTTCAAAAGTGCACATTCAAACTATGAATGACCTAATTACAAAAAAAAAAAAAAAAATCTAGAATAAATATCTGTGCACCTTGAAAAGGGTGTGGCCTCTAATGGTCTACAAAATGTGAACAAATAATATATGTTAATTTCTAAAAATATATATATATAGTTTTTGAAGCTCTGTCTCTTCCTAAAATCAGTCAAATACTTTGTCTATTTTTTTTTGCCTATCTGCAATGGAGAAACGCCACTTTTCACCAACACTCAGCATCTTCAGAATTGTCATATATATATATATATATATATATATATATATATATATATATATATATATATATATATATATATAGGGTGTTCAGAGGATGCATTTTCCCTGTATACATGTGTAGGGTCTCTGACCCTATCATAAGTAGTGTTTTACTGCTTTTCAGCATATGTCTCAACTGTACAGATTTTCATAGAATGTCCAGATTTTTGCCTCATATTTTTGGTCTGTTCCTCATAAAATTTGTGATTTCTTTGTTTTTTGTGACAAATCAGTGAGGACTGAATTCACTAAATAATGACATTCATTTGAGTTTCATACTTTATATCCCTCAGAAAATGCATGGTAATATGAAACCTTATATTCTAGCAACTTTCTAAGTTTATAAGACCAATATTTAAAATGTGTTCCTATCTTTGGGGCTTTGGCCCCTGATATTTTTGGCTTTGTCTAGATTTTTTTAGCTAAGAGATTGAGACCAAGTTTTCAGCCATTTGTTCTATTTTTACCAAAGTGTATTTCAGTTTTATTCTGTTATTTGGTTAATTTTGGTGCATTGTGCTGTGTTTTTTGTCTTTATTTATGCGATTCCTTTAAACTGATGTGGATTCCATATGTGAAACACTGTGGAGTATTCTTGCTGGCAGTGACAATAGTGATTTTGTGCAGACATCCAGAGTTGTTTCACTCAGCTTTTCATTGTTTTGCTATCCTCTCTGTTAATCCCGCTTGTGATGACAGTCACTTCCTATCAAGTCTACATAGCTTCCCTATCTATTCAGGTCAAAACTGCAAGCACAGTTCCAAAAAGAATGTTCTGCATGTTGCAAACATTTTAAATACATTAATATTTTATAAAAGTAAATACTAGGCAATAACTCTGAAAACTAATAGAAGCCTTGCAAGTAGCCAAAGGTCAGAATGCACATTCTGAAGATAAACATTCTACTGTACAATGCATTATTTCTGGAGCTTCTCCCCCAACTCAGTAATGGTCAGCTTTATGCAAAGCTTTCATCTGTGAAGAAATTTCTCAGCTTCTTCTGACCCAAAAATTGTTTCTATTGAAGTTTGGACTTCTAATCAAAGTTGTTAAATCATTTTATAATGTGTAGACTCATCATAACATCATTCTGTAGTACCTAAACCCTAAAATATTGCTCCCAGCACTTTCATTTCTTCTGGGAGAGAGGAAATGAAAGAAAACAATGACAGCTGTGGGTACTTTAGCTGCATTTGATGTGAAAACCCACTGAAATCCAATTATAGGAACAGTATTATAAAATGTTTTGTGCTAATACCATTAGAAATGAAGATAAAATGTATGTCACCCACCTCTATGCTTATGATACTGAGACCCTCCTAGCAGCTACTAACAAACATGAAAAGACATACATGGAACTGACAAGTTTGTCACAGAGTTATAATGGGCACTACACTGGTCACTGCAAAACAAACCACCATTTAATTAAATACAAATATAAATAAGCTCTTTCATCTTTAACTTTGTAAAGACTTCTTCAGATAAAACAAAATGTCAAGAGCCAACAATTTAAAACTTTGCAAGAGATCACATGTCCCCTTGAAACTCCATTCTTAAAGTCGTACTCCATAAAATTAATACTTTCAATACATGCATACTATAAAATACTATATTCACAAATATATTTGCAGCAAAGTTGAACCTTATTATAGGTGTCAGGGTGACCATCACACAGCTTCTCAATGTAAATTTAAGAGAAAGTGTTATGCCTTTGGTAGAACTGGTCTAATAGGAAAAGCCTATATGGCAAACAAGGCATTAAAATAGTATTAAAGACGCTAAAATGAAACTTATTAATGACTGTCTATGCTTTCTTAAAGAAGAAAACACAGAAGGCTATCAAAGGATATCTAAGAAACGATCAGAAAAAACATTTTTGTTGCATAATATGGAAAACTTAAGTTTACCCCCTCCTTGGAGGAAAGACAGAAAGGGTCAAGCCTGTAAATTTTGAATTTAACACTGAAAATAATATAAACATGATGACTTGAAAAAAAGTGTGAAAAAGTCATTAATAGCTTTGCAACTCACTGATCACATACTGAAAGCATATGTAGAAGAACATATACATAGTGGGACATGCAAATGTAAACATTTATTCTAAGGAATGGAAAGAAACATTGCCTTTTATAATTGTTAAAGATAGGGGCTCCAACTTACTTGGCAGAAAATGAAAAAATAGAATTAATTTTTGCTGCGAAGAAATGAAATATACACATTTTTGGAAGTGAAGTTTTTAGAGAAGATACTTTTGAAGCATGAAACTATATTAAATTAGAAATGAAGATGTTGAAAGGAAGGTGTGCTAATGTTGATGCACTAAGATATGTGTTCAAGAAATGCTAGAAATTTGGACATTTCTTATCAAGCATTGGCATTATATGTTATAGAAGGTATGCCCAGACAAACTGTGCAAATTAAACTCTGGAAATCAGAGGGGTAATCTTGTCACAAGTGAATGAATAACCTTTGCAGGGATGGAGTAACATAACTAAATAAAGATGTATGCCATATTTTATAGAACATTAGCATTATGTGTCAGAAATGGTTGTGTATTGTGGGGGTCTAGAATGACAATCTTTACACAAGGCTGGTATGCAATAAAGAAGAAATGATTCAGCCAGATTGTAAGTATGAGACCTGGCATGGGTTTGCATGTGTTAGAAAAAGTAAAAATGTTTAATAAACGTCAACCAAAATATAAATTATCACAGAATTCTCTTTTATATCCTTGGGTATAGTCCAGAAAGTCATGGCCTAGACTGCATGTGCACATTGCTGCACTGCTGTTTGGGAATATGTTCTGGTTCTGATAGATGGGCACAAAAAATGGATGAACGTTTTATATAAAGATGACAAAATAAGAACCTTCACTTTTTATTTAGTCATTTAAGAGACATTTGATTATAAGTTCATTTACCTAGAAAGTACATATTTTAATACTGTTGAACAAGATGTTCATAAAAGTTTACTATACAATTTGGTATATTTTTAAACAGAACTATCCCCTAATAATTTGAAGACTGAAGTACGTATATTGTGTTATGCAATTGTATAAAGTGGAATGCTTTTATGGATTGTACTATAACAACCATATGCTAAAGCAATAAATTTAGTAAATAAAGTTGTACTTAGGACGTGCAGGCAAATAATAGTGTCATGACTTTTATGACTGCAAAAAAATGCATTGTTTTTGAGTATTTTTGTCAGAAAAGTTAATAAACAAATATTTGTTTCTCAATCAAAAAAGAAATGGGAATGCAAAGCTACAAATGTTCTTTCTATTCAATGGCAGTACAGAAAAATTCTCACACAAGAAATTACTTCTTTTATAAAGACATTAGTGGTAACAAAATGTTGAAAAGAAAGGCTTTTCCCAAAGCAAATCTGATAGAAAATTTAAAGCCAGAGGTTGATGCCAGCAATGATTTCAGCCCTAGTAGCTATAGCTACAAGACCCATTCTCAATGTTAGAGCACATTAATCTTTGTTAGTATCTCATACCAAAGTCAACATTCATGATGTTAGAGCTATGAAGAAATGAGAAATATTATCCTACAATCACAAAGGTTGTTCCATTTAGTACGGACATGAAGGAGACAATTTGGACAGGGCTGGGCCTATAAGAAAAGTCCAGACAAGGAAGTTGGGTGGCTACCCTGTCAGACCCCATGTGGATCACAAACAGGATCTTTAGTTATCACTTACTACACTGTTGAACGTTGATGTTCAGTAACATGGGGTTTCAGATTAAAATTATTTGTGTCTCACCTTCAGTGGTTAACTGTGCCTCTAATCTATGATGAGCACGAATCAATATGCAGAACATTGTAGCACTGGAAAATGTAATTGCTTTCAAGAACTCAGCTGAAATATCTCAACCTTCATGTTTGAAAGATATACCCTTCCCACCATAACAGTCTTGCACATGAAAATAATATACTGACTAGAATTATTATTTGTTTATTAATTTCTTTTGTTGACTGATGTAGTCCACCTGGGCTGCTGTAGCCTCTTTTCTGAGTTAAAACACCCGACTTGACTCCTTTTCCCTTGTTTATGACTCTTTCCCATCATTCCTGTGATAAACCATTCACATCATACTATTCTTTTCTGTTATGAAATGGCATATTCTAGTAAAACGGCAATAGAACATGTAATCTTAGTTGTTTTGTATTTGAACATTCACTGTTTTAAAATGTCTAATACAAAAATTTCAACTGGTTTTCCAAACAAGTAATAAGCCATTGGCTGTTAAATGCACTTTGTACATAACTATATTTTATTAGTACTTACCTTTTCGCTCAGGTCATGGCTACCAAGCGTCTGAGGGACCAAACTACTTATCAGCTTATTAAATGAATAAACTAAAATAAATCATGAATAACACACAATAACACAGATTATATGTAATTACTATGTGAGCTATCATCCTGGGCATCTACAAAACTGTGACTGGGACAGCTGTACCAAGGACTAAATACTGCTGTAAATAACCAGCTGTCATGGGATATGTTACTATTTTTTTCTGGTTCACAACAATTTATTGTGGAAACCTACTGGGGAATTAACTGATGATACATGATTTATTCTATAGGGAAAATATTATTTCTCTTTTTTTACTCTGTGGAGTCCTTTGGCATTTATTAGTGAAACCTTTAAAATGAGCTGTACCACAATGACGATATCATTAGTGTTATTGCATATCTGGGGGGGGGCAGTCTGTAAACAGAACACCTGAAAGAAATAAACTTTGCTAAACATACCATAATTAACAAAATGCCAATAGCAAAAAATAGTTGTAAGACTTGCAGTTAGTGACCTGAATGTAACAAAAAAGTTTGCAGTGCTAAAATGTATAATTGCCTCCATTTATACTCTGTTATGATTTGCAGATCCGTACATTAAAAGAAAATTCATTAAATACTATGTGTTATTTCTAATGCCTAGGTAGAAATCTGAGACTGTTAGAATACACATTCTTATATGCTTCCTCATCTTATGCCAGTCTCTCCCATTGAGAATAAATACTACCCATTTTTTGCAGTGGCTATGTTTATTTAATTATTTATTTATTTATATTTGTTGACCGGGAGTGTCCGACTGGACGTAGGTCCATTTTCAGCGGAGGCCCGGGGAGAAAAGCTCCAGTTACAATAAACAGACAGTAGCTACATTGGATTACATAGCGATTAACAATTTGATTAACATAGCAATTAATTACAAACATATTTACAGATGAAGAACATAGTACATCAGTAGACAACTAGAATCTTTATCTGCGAAGTACATAACAGACATTAACAAATGTCACAATAAGAAGTTCCTGCTGTATAATAAGTACTAGGCTTATGAGCATCTGAGCTTGCTATAATCAAGGTAGTTAGTGGGGTGGAAAGAAAGGTAGTGGTTGTATGGGGTGAGTGATATTAGAGTGGGAGTTGCAAGGGCATAGCCAGCATGTTTTTAGGTGCACTTTTAGTAAAGTTTTGAAGTGGGTGCATGATAGTACAGAGGTAATTGTGGGTGGGAGGGAGTTCCATAATTTGGCTATGGTGCAAGAGAATAGTGCTTCACCAGCAGAGTTATTGGCGTTAGTGATCTGCAAGTGATTTTTGTTGTTGGATCTTAGTGGTCTGGTGGTGCGATAGGGTTGGAGTAGATTCTGGAGGGATGGGCCATTTAGTGGATGGTTTACTAGTTTGTGGGCGAGTGAGAGTTGATACCATTGAAGGAGGTGAGGGAGTTCAAGCCAGCCCAGTTCAGCAAGTGAGAGACAGTGGTGACTACGGTAGGATGCCCCTGTGGCGAATTTGGCGATTTTGCTGTAGCAGGTCTCTAGCTTGTTTAGATCGCATTGCCTTAGGTTGGTATATATTGGAGTGGCATAAAGTAGGGTGGAGACAAGGAGGGAATTTGCTATTGAAATCTTTGCTGCTTTGGTGAGAAGTTGCTTATTTCTGTATAACGCTTCCAGTTTTTTGTGGACTTTTTTTATGGTCATGGATATGTGAATGTCAAATTGTAGTTTATTGTCTATTTCCACTCCTAGCAATTTGGTGTGTTCAGTTGGGTATATAGTGGTGTTGTCTTTTGCTGTGATGTTAAAGTGAGAGTTGTTTTGAGTATGTTTGGTGGGTTGGAAGATGAGTAGTTTAGTTTTGTTTGGGTTGAGTATTAACTGGGCATCGGATAACCAAGTTTCAACAGAGAAAAAGGCTTCCTGTGTGACTTTTTGCAGTTTGGGTAGGGACTGGGCTGAGCAGATGATGGTTGAGTCATCTGCATATTGTATGAGTGTGCCATGTTTGGTGGCAGAGGCTAGATTACTGGTGAAAACAGAAAAGAGTAGAGGTCCAAGGATGGATCCTTGGAGAACCCCTATGAAGACAGATAGTTGGGGAGATATGTCATTCTGCCATACAACGGATAGTTGGCAGTCAGACAGGTAGCTCTGAAACCAGTTGGTGACTGATTGAGAGAAGGATAGGTTATTGAGGACAGAGATGAGTTGTTTGTGTGGGACTATGTCAAATGCTTTCGATAGGTCTAGGAAAGTAGCAGAGGAGAGATAGCCATTGTTTTTATGCTGAAGGATAGTGTTAGCAAAGGCGAGTAAGGCAGTGGTGGTGCTATCGTTTGGTCAGAAACCATGCTGGGTATTGGAAAGAGGTTGTTAGTAAGGAGGTAGTCTGAGACCTGAGAGTGTATGCATCTCTCTAGTATTTTGGAGACTGGAGAGAGAATAGCTATGGGGCAGTAATTGGTTAGTTCTGTGGAGCGGCCGCCTTTGTGGAGGGGAATTATATGTGATACTTTCCACAGTGTGGGAACGTAACTTTCTGACAGAGATTGGTTAATCAAGATGGATACTGGGTAGGCCAGAGCATCAGCTGCGATTTGTAGGTATTCACTTGGGAGGTTGTCTACTGCTAATTTGGTGGGCTTAAGTTTAGTTAATAATTTTTTTTTATGTTGAGGTAGGTACAGGAGAAAAAGAGAAGGCAGTGGGGAGATTACTAGTTGAAGGTGTGGGTTGGCAGGGAGGGGGAGGGAGCTAGTGATATTATGGCTTGTGTGTAGTGTGTGTTGAATGAGGTAGCAATATTTTCGGAGGAGTGAGGGATGTTAGGAGGAGGAGTACTGACTTTAGCTGGGTGGAGGATGGAGTTTATGGAGGACCAGAATTGTTTGGGTCTGTGTTGGGAGGAGTCTAGGGCAGACTGGTAGTATTGGAATTTGTCCTGTTTTATTAGCTTTTTGACTCTATTGCATAGTTCTAGGAATTTCTGTCTAGTTGAGGGGGTTTTGGTTTTGTGCCAGTGCTCCCAGGCGTTATCCCTGTTTTTCATTTCTGACTTAGTGGTTTTCTGTAGCCATGGGGAGGGTTGTGCTTTGGTTCTGGAAAGTCTTATGGGGGCATGGTAATTAAGGATGCTCAGGAAGGTAGTATTAAAAAATTCAACTGCGTCATCAAGACTGAGGTACTTTACAGGATGCGAGTTACATTCTTTGAGGGATGAGATGAATGTGAGTGGGTTAAAGTTTAGTTTTTTACATATTTGACAGTAGATGACAGGTTTAGCTTGGTATAGGTATTTTTTGAGTAGGAATGTTGGGGAGTGATCACTGAGGCTATCTGATAAGCAGCCTGTTATATATGACTGGGGCCTCTTACTGACTAGTATCCAATCCAGGGTAGTGTGCTTGCTGGAGTTTTTATTTATCCTGGTTGGCGACTGGACTAGTTGGGTGAAGCCATGAAGGTTTACATGATGGGTTGGATGGTTGCCAGAACAGGATTGTCAGTCAATATTGAAATCACCTAAAATTATAGTTTCTTGGGGGAGATGGTGGGTAGACCAGCTGAGGAGGTTTTCTAGTGGAGGGATGTTTTGGCCAGGTGGGAAGTATCATCCAATTATGTTGATGGTTTTGTTTTGGTTTATTTTGAGGTTGGTATATATTATTTCTTCATTGCCTATTTGTGGAGCTGATGATTTTAAGATCTGGATGTTTAGATGCTGTTTAAATATTATAGCTACACCGCCTCCTTTCTTGTTTAGCCGGTCTACTCTTAGTATGCCGTAACCAGTAGGGAGTATTTGCTCACTGGCAATGTGAGGTTTTAGCCAGGTTTCTGTCAGGATGACTATATCTGGGGAGTACAAGTCTATGGTGGCATGGAGTTCATGGACTTTGTTGGATATACTTCTAATATTTAGGCTTAGTAGAAGGAAGCCACTTGGCTTTCAATTGGCTGTGATATGGGAGAAGATGTGGTTTCTAGTCTGATTATGAGGATTGGGGTTGGAGATGGTAGGGCCAGGGTTGGGGTGGATGTCTCCACTTAGGGCTAGTTTTGATATGCATAAGGTTATTAGTTTTCTCAGTTTTTGAATGTGTTTGTTTATTAGGGAAACTTTATGATTGTGCTCTGTGGGTAATAGATATGGTGGGAGGGTTACTATGTTAAGTTGTAGGGAATGCTATAATGATGGTTATGATGGGATGATATGGTATGATAACTCAGCTCCTGCTACAGTGAGGGACTGTTTTGTCTGTCGCCATTTGCCTCACAAAAATAATTAATTGGCTCTGGATGAAACAGGTGGTCAATCTCCCCGATACTACCATGCAGAGTGCTTCATCCCTGGCATTTCCTTACTTAATATAACATCATCCAAGGTCACACAACTTCAGTGCAACTTTGCAATGGTCAGCAAAATGGTTCATCAGTGTAGCAGGACTTGACATGCCACCAACATGTTCAAAGAAGGCCACGGGGAGTTTTGTACCCTTGGAGAATGAGACCATCACTTGTCAAGTACAGTTGCACAAGCTGTAGTTCATTATCTGCTGTTTCCGACTGACAATCACTGTGGGTACTGGTTCCATTAATGCAATGGCAGTAATTCAAAATTCTTAGCTTTTTAATTTTCTCTGTACGGCCATGGTGTTAATATATTTAATTAAGGTTGTGGGGGGGGGGGGCACTTGCCACCTCTGCTAAAAACAGTTTTTAATCTGACAAAGGATTTTACTAGTTTGTTTAGCCTGGATGTAGTTATGACTGAAAGTTATTCAACAAATCACAGAGAATGTTTTTTTTCCATAGAATCAACTGCATTTGAAAATATCTCAAAGACTGCATATTTCTCTTCATTAGAAGGATGTTCTGGACAGTAAGGCATCAAGTGATACCATAACAATGACCCAGTTACCACCCTGAGTAGAATGTCTCAAGAGTTTGAGATGATATATACTGAATCTAGATGGGACAGACAGAGGAGTTTGACCCAAGACAGAAAGAAGTCTTCACTTGGGCAATCTCTTTATGATGGAGTACTGCATGAAAGTGTCATAGTACTGACCCCCCACCCCCATACACACTACTGCAATCTCACTCAGGAACTCCACTGGCTACTTATTACAGGTATGACTTCTGTTCTGGATTGCTATTCAATGTTAAAACTAGGCTAGTGACCTCTAACTCTAAAGTGATATAAGGGAGTAAGCTTAGTTTTTAAGATACAGCCAGACTTGTGATATTGTACTTATAAGACTCCCTTCAAAAGAACAACTTAAGATAAAACTTTCTTCCAGCTAAGACCTGCCACCTGGAACCATCTTCCTAAAGAACGTAAAGAATATATATCTTGAAAGACTTCAAAAAATAACTTTATAAGCATCTTAGTAATAAAGCCAGGTGTAAATCCTATAGGGGTAATGTTAATTTACCTTCCGGAAAACAGAATCAAACTGAGCAGGTAAAAGCTGGCTCAATAACAAATTCAAAAGCAGCAAGTAAAAAAAGAACCAGGTAACACAGCATTGTATAAAACACTTATTTAATCCAAAAAATAAAAATAGTAAAAAATATATAATAGATGAGTGCGTTCACACCAAAGGTACTTCATCAGATCACCTTCCTATTGAGCAGTGACACTAATATATGCACAACAAAATGTAAATAGTGTACATCGTGATTATTTTCTTTTCTCACACTATTGATTCATGTTTTATTCAATAATTCTTTATGTTCAGTTGTGTAATTTTCTAAGTTGTACAATATTACTCTCTGTTTTGAGCCTGAGTCATGGCTGAAAAGGCAGACCAGCCCACTTACTCGGTCAATAATAGTAAATAAAGAAATAAAACTGCAAAAGATAGGTGGATCTCACACACACACACACACACACACACACACACACACACACACACACACACACATCACTGTTCTATGTTTAAGAAAAGATAGAAATAATGAACAGGCCAGTGAAAGATATAATTACCACAAACATTTGGGATCCATTGAGAACTCTGCAATACAACCTCCCAACTGCATGTGAGTTTGATTAGAAAAATATATAAGTTTCCCATTACTTGAGTGGCAAGTCAAGAAAGCTAGAATGCATTATTAAACTTCAATCTAAAACAGTTCAGCACTGGATAAATATGGATGCAGAAGCCTGAATGTCAGTAAAATATGCTCCAACTCCACACTGTACAGGTTTTGCATCTTTTTTTTTTTTAAACAAGAAACATCTTTATTAAATTATCACTTATGGCATAGGCAAGCATACATTTATATAAATGAAAACAAACCATACTGACATATTTTAATTGCAAACATTATATATCACTTGAAATCTATCCAATCATTGTCAGTTAAACATTGCATAGCTCATTCAAATATTGCCTTCTTTTAAACCTCATTCCTCCTCCAAAATATTATTCTACATATATTGTTCCAACAATTCCCATTTCTTCTATATAATTTGCCCCTATCCTTTTCTAAAGATTCCATTTCCAGTTGTTTTATTAATGTTACTACATTCACTACTTCTAGTACAGTTGCTTTGGACTTTGATTTCCATTTTCTAGTAACTGCTTTTTTTGGTAGCCACCATAACTAGACTCTGCAAGGTCTTACTCTGCTAGGCAATTCTGATTCTGTATCATAGCTCAAAAATAATTTCCTTAGTTATATCAATTTGCTCGCCCAGTATTTCTGATAGAGTAGTCTGCAATGAATTGTTAAAGTCTGCCAGCTCATTACACTCCCAATAAATATGTTCACAATTACCTCTTTCTTCCCCATCACACCTTCAACATTTGCTATCTACCTGAGGAAAAATTATTTGGAGTCTAATTGGGGTATAAAAATACATATGCAAACACTTCTAAGCAAAGATCATAAATCTTCTAGTCTTTGTTGCATATTTGGGAGACATACATGCATATATACCCCCGTTGTTTCTTTGTGAATTATCCAATCTGTCTTTCCAATCCTAACTTCCTCTGATTGATTCCTTTTGTTATTATGCAATATTTTATATGTTCTACCAGTTATCCCTCTTTTAACAGCAGCTTCTGTTCTAGATTCTACTAAAAACTCTACCAGTTCTGATCTTTTACTTGGGATCCCACATTTCTCTCTGTTTGCCTATACACTTATATCAGTCTTTGGTAGGGAAGGCAATCTCTAGCCTGCAGTCCAAATAAATTCTTAGCATCTTCTCATTCTGTTACATTTTCCTCTCTAATTATTTGCTCCCAATACCTTGGTTCCTTTGAAAGTTTACTCCAAAAAATCCTTTCTTGCCTAGTGTCTGCCTCCCTAATTGCAATCATCCCTATCTGCAGAATCTGCTTTCTCCATTCTTGTGTTGGTTTAGTTCTTACAATACTTCCTGCTCCTTTAGAAATATAATGTTCTATGTGGTTATTGTTATTCTCCTTAAGGATCTGCATTCAAAATTCTAGTCTCTCCTTGTTTCTTGAGCTTCACCGCATTTTGTCATCAACCCTTTCCACTTTGAACTATAATATGGTTTGGTATCTTTTCTTGCATGTTTTTACTTCTGATACTATAGCATTAACAGGATTAATGGAGAGAAATCAAAACATAAAGTAACAACTAAAATTTAACTAACAAAAGCTGGTCATCATATTTGTTTAGTTGGTTTAGTTACCTACTTAGTTAATGCAATTTTCATCCACTTTAAAATGTTCACACATATTTTAGTGGGTATTTTATGTTATTTGTGCTCAGTACTGTATAAGCCCTTCTTTTAGTAACAAGCTATGTTTTCACCCACCCTTACTTATATCATTCTGTGCTCATTTTTTTTCCTCTTTCAACCCAGCTCTACTCAGTTTGCATTCACTCCAGTCCAACCTCTCTGACAACTGACTACTATTTTTAGCAGTCTAGGACTTACGACATATCTGAGAAGACATTGTTGAGACCTTTATTTTATAGGTACCCATTTATATTATGTGATATACAAATGCCAGTCAGTGATATTCAGATGAATATATTCAAAATGCCAAACAGCCAAAATGCTGAACAGTAAAAGTTCTACCACAAAAGGTTGAAACATAAAACATAGAAAATTAAACACAAGTTCTATGCAAAGGGGCAAGCCCCCTACACCTCCCCACACTTCATGCTAATTTTATATATAGTAACCCTGTTCTTTGGAGTTTTTGATCACAACTGGACTGCACCTCTTGGAGCAGAGTGCGAGAGCAGTCACAGCAGCAAACAGAATTCTGGGTATATCATCAGGAAGAAAGATTCCAGAAGCAACGTGGAAATAGTTCCTCTTTACAAGTCCTTGGTCAGACCACACCTTAAGTAATGCATGCAGTTCTAGAAGCTTTATACAGAAAAGGATGTCAGACTCCTGTAAGGAATCCAGATGGAAGCTTCCAGAAAGATCCATGGGATGGAGGGGAAGGAATATGATCAGATGTTATAGCAGCTATATGTCTTCTTACTTGACACCGGAAGAGACAAAGCAGATAATACATTGATTCACAACATCATGTCAATGTCATGTGAAGGGGTCAATCTGAACAGGACAGATAGACAGGGGAAGCTGGAGGCCACAGATCATAGGGGCTAGTTACTTCCTGGATTTCTGAAATTACTTTTTCACAGAGAAGGTTGCAGACCCATGAAATGAACTCCTGGGGAGAAGTGATGAAGAGGAAATCCACAGAGACATTTAAGAGGCCATGGACTAGTGGAAAAGGGTAAAGGTAAAGCTAAGGGTGGAAGGGATATATTTTTATTTTATTTTATTTTTTATTTATTTTTATTTTACATTTGTTGACCAGGCTAGTCTAACTGGATACATGTGCATTTTCAGTAGAGGCCCGGGGAGAAAAGCTCCAAACTTTAAACTAAATGTAAAGAAAAAAGGGCAATAAGACGGCTTAAACTAAAACATATAAATTATGCTAATATATTAATGCTATGGGCTATCATAGTAAAAAAAACTAACATCAAAGCAGTAAAGGTACATAACATTTAAGATAACAATGCAGTATTTACAGTATGCTAACATAGCAGAACATAGTATTAAGAGAAGAAAAAGTTGTATGAAGGTTAGGGCATATAATAGTTTTAGAAGCTCAAAAGAGGTGTATAGATCAATATATGATTTGCAAAAAAGTATGGAGGAGATGGAAGATTCCTTATTATACCTGTTCAGAAAAGACATAGTTAGGATACATACAAGTAGATACTGGGAGTGGCAGGAGCTGGAATAGGTTTCAGTAATGAACCAAGGGGAGATTAGTAAGAAAGGAGTACTATGGTAAATAGGGGGAGATTAGTAAGAAAGGAGTACTATGGTAAATAGGGGGAGATTAGTAAGAAAGGAGTACTATGGTAAATAGGGGGAGATTAGTAAGAAAGGAGTACTATGGTAAACAGGGGGAGATTAGTAAGAAAGGAGTGCTATGGTAAATAGGTGAAGGTTTTATCATCCTGATAGGAGGATTAATGAACCAAGGGGAGATTAGTAAGAAAGGAGTACTATGTTAAATAGGTGAAGGTTTTATCATCCTGATAGGTGGATGGGGGAAGGGAAATAGTAAAAAATATGGTTAGTGTTAGTCAGGGTTAGTACATGGGCATAGCCATTGTGCTTTGAGGAGTAATTTTAGTTGGTGCTTGAAAAGTGGTAGTGATGAGAGCAACTGAAGGTTACTAGGGAGCCTATTCCACATCTTTCCGATGGAATTAGAGAAGAGGGAGTCTCCTGCTTTAGTATGGGATTTTTGGATGGTTACTTGTAGTTTATTTGCTGAGCGCAGGGTATTAAGATTTCTATAAGGAGAGATTAGGCTGCTAAGAATAGGAGTATTATTGGTATGAAAGAGTATCTTATGGGTGATAGTGAGTTGTTGGAATAGTAGCTGGTTTTTGAGTTCTAGCCATCCTAGCTGTTTAAGATTTATGCAGTGATGGGTTCTATATGGAAAACCTGTGGCAAATCTGGCAATGTTAATGTAGGAAGTTGCTAGTTTGCTTTGGTTAGATTTGAGAAATTAGTATAAATGGATGAAGCATAGAGGAGGGTAGAGTTCAGGAGGTTATGGGCTATGGTGATTCTGGCTTCAGGGGTAAGGAAGGATTTAATCCTATATAGTGAACCAAGTTTTCTATTAACAATTTTAATGGTAGTGTCAATGTGTGTGTCAAAGTTAAGATTATGATCAATTGTTACACCTAAAAGCTTAGTGGTCAGGTCAGATGTGATTAAAGTACCATTACTAGATTTGACAGTAAGACTGATAGGGGTGGATTTTAGTGTTGGAGTAAATATCAGCAGTTTAGTTTTTTTTGCGTTTAGTAGGAGACAGTGTTGCAAGAACCATTTTTCAACTAAGTTAAATGCTGTTTGGGTAATGTTTTGGAGCTCAGCAGATGAAGTGGCAGAGCACACTAGTGTGGAGTCGTCTGCATATTCTATGCAGGTGGCTTGGGAAATATTTAGCTTTAGATCGTTGATGAAAATAGAGAAAATGAGTGGCCCTAGAATGGAGCCCTGAGGGACCCCTAGAGTAATAGGAAGAAGAGTGGAAAGGTTATTGTCCTAGAGGACAGCTTGCTGTCTGTTTTCTAAGTAGGATTTGAACCACTGTAATGCCTGAGAGTTGAGAGAGAGTTGCTTTAGTATGTCTAGTAGTAATTGATGGTTCACTGTATCAAAGGCTTTGGATAGGTCTAAAAAGAGTGCAGTGGAGAGCCTGTTGTTGTTACGATGCTTATTGATACAGTCCGAGAAGGATAGTAAGCCAGTAGTGGTACTATGGAAAGGCCTGAATCCATGTTGACAGTCAGATAAGAGGTTATTTTGGAAAGGGTGGTCAAGTAGTTGGTGATGGATACATTTTTCCAAATGTTTGGCTAGAGGGGAAGAGTAAGGCAATGGGGCAAAAGTTAGAAATTCCAGTTGAGTTACCTCCCTTATGGAGTGGAATTATGTGAGAGATTTTCCAGAGGGATGGGATAGAACCTTCAGTAATTGATCTGTTGATGTGTATAGAAATAGGGTAGGAGATTGCTTTAGCTGCTATTTGTAGGTATTCTGCTGGAAGGAGATCAGCTGATGGGGAGCATGGTTTAATTTTAGAAAGGAGGGTAAAGATGAGGGATGTGGGGACTGGATTTAATTCAAAGGTAGGGGGGTTAGTACTCATAGGGAATCTGCAGGTAGAGCTGAGAGGAGGTAGGGAATTAGCGAGAGATTGAACAGTTTCTGTGAAGAAGGTATTGAAGGTGTCAGCTATTTCCTTAGAGGTGCTTAAGGAGAGACCAGAAGGGGTAGATGTTTTGGAGTTGCCTGGGTGTAGAAGTCTATTAATAGAAGGTTTGTGGGGTTTGTTGATGCTTGTCTTGGAGTTTAAAGAAATATATTTTTTTTATCAAGGAGTATTGTTTTTTTGTGGTATTTCTACAATGTTTGTAGTTCTTGTGATGGGTTGGATCTTTGTTTTTTCTCCATTTAGACCAGATTTTATTTCTTAATAGGATTTTGTGTCTTGTCTGTCTAGAGAGCCATGGTGCAGCATTACTTCTGATTCTTATGGATCGACTAGGGGCATGGTATTCCAGTATTTGTAAAAATTTGGAGTTAAAATAGGATAATGCTTCCTCAAGGGAGAGTTGTTTTAAGGGAGACCAGTCGCAGGCTTTTAACTCAGCTTGGAAACCTATGGTACTAAAGTGTTTTTTGTTTCATATGGTTTTAGGGATGGTTTGTTTAGCAATGAAGGTTTTTTGCCTAATTATGTAAGTTAGGAAGTGGTTGCTAATAACATCAGGAAGGGTATCAAGCTATATAGGTGAGGGGATAGTTTTTTACTAGGATCCAGTCTAAGGTACTCTCTTTGTTACTGGGTTTATGAATTCTAGTTGGGGTAGTGATAATTTGAGAGAAGCCATACAGGTTTATATGGACTGGAGGTTTGTTAGATGTACAGGAATTCCAGTCTATATTGAAGTCCCCAAGTAGTATTGTTTCTTGAGGGAGGGAAGATGAGAGATAGCAGAGGATATTTTCAAGGGTGTTGATATTATTGCCTGGAGGTAGGTAGGAGCAAATTATGTAAATAGATTTACTGGTATTTATCTGTAGTTTAGTGATAAGGATTTCTATGTTATTATCTAGAGGTATTTGTAGATCTACTACAGATAAATTTAGCTCAGATTTGTACAGAATTGCTACCCCTCCACCCTTTTTAATAGTACGGTCTAGTCTTAGTATGTTATAACCTGGTGGGATGACTTCATTATCCTTTGTTCCTGGTTTGAGCCAGGTTTCTGTTAGACATAGAATATCAAAGGAGTGTGTGTCCAGTAGAGCATGAAGGTGGCTAATTTTATTGTTTACGCTTTGTATGTTGAGATGAGCTATGAGTAAGGACTTAGCAGTTTTAGTGATGGTAATTGGTGTGGTAGGATGGGACTGGATAGGATTTAATAGAGTGTCATTGTTAGGTCCTGGATTAGGATGAATATCACTGTGAAGAAGAGGATGTAGTTGAAAAGTACACGAGAGCTTAAGGAGTTTGTAGAGAATATTTTGGGATTTTCTGGATTGTTGGAAAGTAATATGAGCTAGCCTATGACACTTTGGGGAAAGGTACAGTGAGTTAGAAATTATGTTGGCATGATTGTGGGAAGTAAGTTGGATGAAAGGTGATGTTTGTTTAAGTGGATGGAGGGATGCAGTGATATGTAGGTTTTCATACAATGTAAGTATTAATGGTATAAGTAGTATGTGTATTGCAGCAAGACAGAGGATTAGGTTTCTAAAGTTAGGTTGGTGTGATGAGGACATGGTAGGAAGGAGTATAGTGTGAGGATAAAGAGCAGGATTAACACTGATGGGATGGATAGGTGAGTGATTGTATAGTAGGGCAGGGGCTGTGAAGAGCCAGTAGGTTTGAGAAGGTAGTAAAGAGGGCTAGTAACAAGAAGAGGTAGAACAAGGAGTTAGGTAATGAGCTAGATAGGAGATAGACAGTATAGCAGGGCATGTAGTAAGAGGATCTGTAAGAGTGTGGGTGTGTGTATATGTGTACTGTTCAGGGAAGTATAATGAGGTAATTGGCTATTTAAGGGAAGAGGAGTGTCCTGTTATGTATAAGTGTAGGAGCACTGGAGGTGGGTGGTATTTGGGGGTAGGGTAGGTGAGTGGAGTGAGCCCGCAGGGTGATCGGAGTGGGATAGAGCAAGTGAGGAGGATGCAAAAGAAAAAAGTAATTGTGAAATGTATAGAAAATTAAAAGGGAAGAAGCCTTGTTAGTGTTATAGCAAGGAGGGGAGGATATGTAACATAAAAGGAACATGAAGCATAGTGCACTACAAAAAGCCTCGCTCGAGAGGAGAATTTCTTGATATGCATGTCTCAAACATATAATATGCCAGTTATGATTGGTGACCAGATCATAATCCGTTATATTCCATCTTACTGTTAATCAAACATACTAAGAATGATTCATTATGCTGTGGCTTTGAGTTTTCATTCCCATGTACTTAACATGTGCTGCCCTTGTTGTTTGTGATCCACTTTTCCTCGTTGTTGACTGGTTGCCTGAAGGTATTACTTCTCTGTTCACAAGTCCAAGTCACATATGTACAGCTTACTGTTAATATTACTAAAAACATATACTCTTTAAATATTACTTAAAGCACCCCACCATCATCAGTGCAACACACCTTTATTACAAGGCAAATCAACTAATGACAGCACCCCCCTCCCATTTGAAAACAGTCCTTTTCTAACCTTCTATGTCTTTTATTTATTTAGTTTTTTTTTTGACGTTACATCTCTTTGATAGCCATGTTTCTACGAAATAATTATTTCAAACAACTTCATCTTAAAGATTTAGTATGCCATTCTGCTTCTCATCAGACTCCATTCCCCTTCCCATCAGATTCTTAGATAATCATTAAAAATTCAAAACAGAAATCAATTAAGCAATTCTCTTTGGACTTGTGGTTAAGTTCCTGGATAACATTGTATCCACACTGCTTTGTTCTACCAAATTCCATTTTACTTCTAATGGTAATGTAAAACCATACTGTATATGATGTGCATAGTTTTATGGTTTTATGAATTATTTTCTGTTTTAATTTTTTCACTGTATTGTTATTTATGGTTAACAATCTGAACTATATATTAAACAAAATGTAAAGTCTTGGCCAAAACTTGCATTATAGCCTCTGGCATTTCTGTGTATTTTTTTTTTACCATTCCACTATGTATAGTACATAAAATTTAAATTTTATGTCATGGTTATAGTTTGCTATTATGTTTTTGTTTACCTTTACATTTATGTATATTCTGTGGTTCACAGTTCAACCAGTGTATTTCTGTATTGGAGCTTTTCTCCCTTAGCCTCTGCTGAAAAGGGGTTTTTGTGTCCAGTATGACATTCCCAGTAAATAAAAGCAAATACAAGCAAATAAATAAAATTATATTTCTAGTATATCTCTGTGGAAATACTACAGGAAATCATTAATGAAAGTAAACACATAGCACGTAGCACATAAAGTATTATGCTGGGATTAAATGCACATATCATAAAATGCAGATAATTCTATGTGCTCTATATGGAGACATCTCTTTCCATGATCCATGCCAAAATCAAGCAGTCATGAAGGCACTTAACACTGTGGCAAATATCTTAGTGTGCTCAGTTAGAAAAATGTTGCTGTTTCAGAGACAATGCATTCATGTAGTTGTTATGACTCATTTACAATGGTAAATGCTAAGACAAAACTGAAGACTGGTAGTTGTCACAGAGGTCGGATAGTCTGACAATTAGTACACAGCATTTAGGCTATTAACAGGCTGCTTCTCACATACCTCTCAGCTGTCCATATTTTTGCCAAATGCCTAGATTGTTACCTCATATTTTTGGTCTGTACCTTACAAAATGCATGGTTTTCTGGTAACTCACTGAGGACTGAAGCCACTAAATAATGACAGTCACCTGACTTTCAGAAAAAAATCTTTCAGAAAATGCAAACCCTGTTATTCTTTCAATTTTCTAAGTTTGTAAGAGTGATCTTTAAAGTATGTTTCTGATTTTGGGGCACTGTTCCCCCCATTATTTTTGGCTTTGTCCAGATTTCTTGAGATAAGTGGTTGAAAGGTTTGGCTTCCTGTAGTCTAGGGTTTGATTCCCCCAACCCTCGTTTGCCTACTATGTGACTCTTAATCAGTTCGTTTTCTGGAGACATTGGACTAGTCTCCTCAAGAGCTGCCTTAACTGCATGAATAGTAACTACCTAACAGCATAATCTCATTAGGCCCTTTGTGTACACAGTTGAAAATGCTATTATTAAGGTGAGAGTATGATACTGGCTGCTTGACAGTTGCTTTTACAATCCTGTCCACAAAGTGATTCTACATATACGCCATGAAGGCTCGGTGTTAAAATGAATCCTGATCCATCTTGCTTGCAGCTGGTCTTTCCACATCACTGAAACCGATGTCTGATTAACTATATAAGCAGATTTACACTGTGTATATGGTTGCAGATGCTATTATTAAACAGATGGGGCCTCGTAATGAGATGCCTAAAAGTACTGGTGTTCACAAAGAAATTCTATTTATATAATTAGAAAGAAATTAGGGTTTCAGAGATGCACGCAATCTGGATAATGTTCTTTTTTACAGGTATATGTATGTGGCTACATATATGTGTGTGGGAGTCTGATTGCTCCAAAAAATCACTGATATTTTCAGGATTTGCTCAGTCACTCAAATTATTACAGATATCCATGCAATCCTTTAAAAATCAAAGTAATTAGTTAAAAGCAGGTAATATAATCCCTTAGTTCCTGTTTTTAAGAAATGCATAACTGTGTACATCCTGTTATCCTGTTACCTTCCTAGATGAATTAGAAAAATATTTAAGAACTGGCCATTATTTGTTTGGACCTTGGTTCCTTCATGTTTGGTTTTGCCTCTGATTCTTGTGCTAAGGGTTGATGAGTATGCCTGCCACACTGCCACCACAGCCAATCAAAAGCAATGCTCTGCCATTTAATGTGCCACGGTTCTGCTTACTGCAACACATTGTAACCAATATGTGACAATACGATTCCCTCTGTGAATCATACACCAGACATTTTGTGGACAATATAAAAACAGGCAAACCTCTGAGTAGACAAGGGAACCAACTAAAGTAGATCAATAATAGTAGAAATAAAAACAGAAGTGATTCCACACGGCAGGAAATTATTGTAGAAGAAATTTATTGCAAAATGTAAGTGATTTCGCGAATAACATTCGCTTCTTTAGACAGTCTGAAGAAGCGAATGTTATTCACGAAAGCGCTTACTTTTTGCAATAAATTTCTTCTGCAATAATTTCCTGCCGTGTGGAACCACTTCCGTTTTTATTTTTACTATTTTGTGGACAATACAGCTTACAAATAATGTCTCATGTTTTCCTTTCTTGGAATCTCGCCTTATAACTGCAGACAACTAATTATAGGTGTGTAGCTACTTACTAAGCTAGTGATCTGTAAGTATCTTAAGAAGTCTGGCCTTACGTTCCCATGGAAGTTTTTCCTCTTATATTTTATATATGAATAACCCAGAGATGGGATGAACAAGGATTATTTGTATTTATTTTATTTATTTAGTTATTTATTTTACATTTGTTTACCGGGAGAGTCCGACTGGGCAAGAAGCTCATTTTCAGTGGAGGCCCGGGAGAAAAGCTCCTTTAAGATAAAAGAATAAGACTAAAAATAATACACATAAAAATTGAGGGGAAAACAGTAAAATGGATATAGCTGTTTTACAATACTTTACATTACAAATAGGTGGGCTTTACATACAGATATTCTGTACAAAAATAAGTATTTGGTACAATACAAATGTAGACTTAGGCAGTTTCTGAGTTTATACCATACAGCTACCTGTGAGATAATGATACAGTAGAAGAAGTCAGTGATTAGTACATCCTGGGATAAGCTTGCCCTAAAAGGATAGAATAGAAGGTTCTGCATTTGAAGTAGGAGATATGTGTGCTGTGTTTAAGGAGAGGTGGATGTTAGAGCAGGGATGTCTGTGCTATGTTAGTGGGGCGTATATATGCAATAAGACATAATACTTGATTTAGTAGGAGGTTATCCAGAGTCTGAGCAGGTACACTTCCAAGTGCTGGCTAAGTGATATGTTGGGACATTTACACATTTCCCCTATTCGTGAGTTACAGGTGTACTGAACTGGAGGTGAATTTCCAGTTATCCATCTATTCACCAAAATTATGTTTGACTAGAGTGAGAGAAGTACTTTGCTTAATTTAGAGTGCAATATGGTTCCACAGAAGTGGTATTCTTTGTGATAGACACCTTTCCACTAACATGTTCTATTTATCTCGAAAAAGAGATTGAAATCCCTTGAGCTAATGTTTATGATACCACTGGACTTGCAAATATGTAATAGGTCTCATAGAATAGGGTCTGTTGAAGCTTTATATGCATGGTGGAGGCTGCAGGGTTTTGAGACAGTCTGCATAGTTTTTACAATTTAGGCCATTGATTTGTTTTTAGTGAAAAAGTTGTGACAATTGTTTGGTTAAGTACATACTAAAAAGTGCATTATACTCAATGAGTGCCCATATAAGTGCTAAGTGCAGTGGAGCTATTACATCCCTGGAGCTGGATGTAATACCTTCAGATATAACCGTGTAATGAGGAAGGATTTCCTTACAACAGTGGATCTGTGGTGATCAAACAATGGCATTCCAAGATCCCTAACTACAGGATGAAGTTTCGGGAGAGTGTTGTCAATGTAATAGTTACAAGGGAAGCACACCCCTCAACTGTCCAGATTTTCACAGAATCTCCAGATTCTTGCCTCATATTTTTGCTATGTACCTCATAAAAGTTTGTTTTTCTGGCAAATTATTGGCAAATCATTGAGGACTGAAGTCAGAAAATAATGACAGACATTAGAGTTTCAGCCTTCACGCCCTTCAGAAAATCAATGTTAATGCAAAACCCATTGTTGTATCAACTTTATAAGTTAGTAAGAGCAATATTTAAAAACTGTCCCTATTTTTGAGCATTGTTCCCCCATTATTTATGGCTTTGTGCAGATTTCTGAGAGTTAGGAAGGGGACTCATGCTTGCCAAAGGATATGATTATACACTACCTTTTTTCTCACCATTTCAGCATCATTGCTAAATGCCCATTGTATATGATCAACTGTATATTGTAGGTTTCAACTTTATATTATTTACGTCACTTCTTTGTAAGCAAATATTACAGTTCATACAAGAGGGACATATTATTTCAACATTTAACTTGTGCATCAATACGAATGTCATAAAAATATCCTAAGACCTTAACTTACTTTTCAAGGAGCAATAGACAAGTCATGCTGGCAATGAATTTGTGAGTACCCATCCAATTGCCTACCTCTTTTTTAAAGGAAGGCAGTGTGTCACATTGCTTGATATAAAGAAGGGGTAGTCGTTGCATGATGAATCTGACTCTGCTCTGTGATTTGTTTATTTGCAGGACCTAATATTCACTGGACTGTTTGATTTGTGGAGACATAAGAAATCTTAGACAGACAGATCCTTAATGTTCTGAAAAGCAAGGCACAGATTGCCCCTGGGGGAGTCTATAGGACAGTGAATACATGGACAAACCCTCCAGTCTCTGCTAATAGCTCAGGTCTTTTATGCTTGTGATTATATTTGTAAGGAAACATGGAGGTCTCTCCCACTGCCTAATATGTCAAGTAAGGTACATCCCAAAAGGAGGATAACTTTCTATTATAGCTAATACATACAGTGGCTCTGCGGAATGGATAGTGCATTGACTTTCTAGTAAAATAGTAGAAGGCATTTTAAGGTTGTGGGTTCACATCCCACCAGAGTCAACTTTTGGGTTTTGGGGTTTGGGGGTTGGCATAATAGTTAACTTGTGTTGAGGAGTTCAAGACACTGGCCAGCCACAGATATGTCACAAACGTTTATTGAGCACAAAACACCATAAAGTCAATGTAAGATGAAAAAACGTTAAATGCCAAACTATATATATATATGGTTTACTATTATATAGTCGAAACACAAAAGACCGTCTTACCTGAAATGTCGACTAAAACATTGAACACAGAATGTCGAGCAGGTCAGAATGTCACAAACACACATCTAAATGCAAATTCGACCCTTCTCAATATCCATAGAATCCAGTTCTAAACAGGACAAGACATGACGTGATGATATTGCAGGGGGAAAGCCCCCCTGCACCTCCCACACCCCCTGCATATTTTATATTCTAACTCCGAGATCGCACTGCAGTGGAAAAAAGGGTAAATTTCCCGATCCCCACTGTACCACGATCTCTAGTTACAAGACCAAACTCATCTGTGCGAATGCGCTGTGCATTTGCTGAACTGGGACTTGCACAACGAATGCAACATGGGTCGGTCAACTGTAATTCAACAACCCATGGTCGCTGATCTTCCCCTCTAAATTTTAAATGTATACCTATACACACACACACACACACACACACACACACACACACACACACACACACACACACTCCCCCTCTCCCTCCCTCTCTCTTTCTCTCTCTCTCTCTCTCTATATATATATATATATATATATATATATATATATATATATATATATACAAACACACACACACACACACACACACACACACACGCACACACACACACACACACACACACACACACACACACACACACATGTTCCTCTCTCTAAATATATATGTATATGTACTTGTACTGAGAAAACCCATGAACTCATAAAGGGAAAGTTCTGAAGCATCATTGGTATGCTGACAATACCCAGCTTTTGTTTAACTTCTCTCAAGACAAGAATGTCTATTGTGGATATTGTGCATCCATTTGGTAAAGACTGGGAATGCATCCATCCATCAGATACTCAAGATATCCAAATCACTGGTCACTTTAAGGAATTCTAGTATCCCTGCTTTAAAACCAGACACTGTTTACAGAGATGACATATTAGAATTTGTGAAGAAGATGAAACATTTTCAAGTGAATTTGGACAACAGATTGACAGTTAGGGATTAAGTATTATCTGTTGTCAAATCTTCATGATTCTTCTTAAATAGTATTCCTTGTTCTAAACACTTTCTGCTCCAGAAATACTTTTCTGTGGTTGTACATAGCTTAGTCTCTTCCTGAATTAAGGAATGTAACACCCTGTTCACTAGATTTTCTTACACAGAACTGGACAATCTAAACCTCCACAGCTTTGATACATGCAGACATTTATAATTCTCCTCAATTTACTCTGGTTCTGTAGGGCTTATACTGGCAGACAGTTTTGTCTCATATTACCTTTAAAGTTCCATTGTTAGTGTATTATCCTTCATGCCTTCATGCCTTCGTGAGCTGCCCCCCCCCCTCCCCGTCTGAGGGTGCTCCAGGTCCCTTGCTGCTCTGCCAGGTCCTTCTTTCCTCATGATCCGTGAGATTAATGAAGGTTCCAAGACTACAGTTACAGATATCTGGTGATCATTCATTGAGCCATCAGGAACCACATGTCTGGACTTTCTTCCCCATCAGTTGAAGAGTTCCACAAGATGGCTAGTTTTAAAAGGTCCCTGAAAACATACCTCTTTACCTTACCATATGATCTACTATTGTTATTTCTGGTCAATTTACTGTACTGTTTTTCTTTATATTTTAACTGTTTTACCTATTTATTAGGATGGTGTCTAGTTATAACCTGCACTTTAACTGCAGTCTCTGCATGATTCTTAGATTTAGTAAGAACTGTTTCCTTGCATCATTCATGCTTACATTTGAACATTGCCCTCTCCCTAATATCACCTTTAACAAATCGTACTGTCTGCATGCAACCTTTTTACTATCTGAAGAAAACATACAGAGGTCCTATTACTTGCTCTTTAAGGCTTGCCTGCATTGCATTGGCATCATTGTAGTTCATAATTAATACTGGTGTCAGAAAAGTTATTGATCAATCCATAATGCCACCTTCAGGAAAATACATGTTCCACTCTTCTGGTTGTCACATGGTAAGGATATTTTAGTGGGGGGTTGTGGCTATGGAAGAAATATTATCATGCTTATCAGATGGTCAAGTTTTTTAGTCACTTGATCTAACATTTGCTGCGTGTTTCTTCATTTTTGCCAACTTCATAAATGGTAGTCCTGCTGAGCTGACAGGACCACCTCCTGACATCCCCCACTGGGAAGGTTGTTTCTTCTGCCATCTGTAATTATGAAAGAAAAGGTCGGACTGTATTTAGAAATGTAGACAGGCAATGTAGATTATGCAGAGAGAAAATGGCACATTAGATTTTTATTCTGATTGGCCATTTGGTATTCATAAATGCACAAGTAACTGAACAAAACTAATATTTACCAGTCTCGTAAGCAGCTTTAAAACCCTGAGTAGCTGCTAGTTTTAAGTTACTATAACTGCAGAAACAAAACTATAGAATTTGAGAATTACAAATGTTGTTCCTGCTGCTTACATCATTTAAATGTAGCGTACTTGCACTGAAGGAAGTATACACACAGTGTGAATGAGAAAAGTGCATTAGTAAGTAAATAGCAAGCCATGACTCTGAAAATGCACAGGGGGAGAGGTTGGCATCATTATTAAGGTGTTTACCTTACAAACACAAGATGCAGGATTTGATTCTCACATGGCGTAATTGACTATGCTTAAAACAGCCCACAAGAGCAGTTAGCCTAGTGCTAATCTATGTACCAAAAGGGACTTGTGAAACAGGAACTCATCAAAAGGAGAACAGTCCCCTTTCTCTGAGGTGCAGCGACTATACGGATCCTGGAAACTATCACCCCATAAGCCTGACTAGCTTGGTCTGCAAAGCTATGGAAAGGATCATCATGGACCTCATAAATAAAGATATTGGGGACCTACAGACACTGGATCCTACCCAGTTCGGCTTTGTTAAGGGCAGATCCTGCTTCTTAAACCTGGATGATTTCTTTGAAACAGTCACCAAGGCCATTGACGAGGGGAAGGTGGTCCACACAGCCTACCTGGACCTCACAAAAGCCTTCAATACAATACCTCACTCGGGCATTATAGATAAGCTCACCAGCTTAAATATAAACTCCTATGTCACTAGATGGATTGCAAACTGGCTCAAGGACAGAACCCACATGGTTAGAATTGCTGGAGCCATGTCAGACTCCAAACCAGTTACAAGTGGTGTCCCACAAGGCTCAGTCCTGGGTCTTCTCTTGTTCGGTATATATTTCTTGGAGGTACAGGCCAACACGGAAGGACTGTGGCTGACCAAGTTCGCAGATGACTGCAAACTGGACGCCATAATTGACTCTCCAGCCGACACAAGCATCCTCCAAAAGGGCCTCATAGAAACAGACAACTGGTGCCAGAGCCATGGCCTCAAGCTAAATGCCAAAAAGTGTATAGTCATCCCCTTTGGCAAAAACAAAGTGCCCACAAATTACCACATAGGTGGTAATCCATTAAGTACAGAAGAAGTAATTAGGGACCTGGGGACCCAAGTTGATAGCAATCTCTCATTTGACAACCACGTGGCCAAAGTGGTTAGAAAAAATTTTATATAGCCCACCTTATCATGAAGGGATTCACATCTAGATCAGGGGAGGTCATCGTGCCTCTTTACTCATCCCTCATCAGGGCCATAATTGAGTACAATGCCCCTTTTCGGATGTACCTTACCAGACACCTGCAGCAACTGGAAAGACCCCAAAAGTACCTCACCAAGAGGATCAAAGGGCTCCAACAGATGCCATATGCTGCCCAGTTAAAGAAGCTCCAGCTCTACTCAGTGGCATACCGCCTGTTCAGAGGCGATCTGTGCTTGACATATAAAGCCATGTCCAACCCAGAATTAATGGACATGCTGCACCTCAGAAAATCCAAATCCCATCGAGCTACGCGCTCGAGAGACTTGAACCTCAGCATTGAAATAAATAGGACATGCTGGAGGGACAGATTCATAACCCAGAGGCTCCCTTCACTCTGGAATAAAATCCCAGTCCAGGTTAGGCAGAGTCCCTCATTGACTCTCTTCAAGAGGAATCTTGATGAGTGGATGGAAGATCGTAGGTTTACCCCGGGTATCACTTCTGTGTCACTGTTAGACAGAGGCACAGTATACTAACCTCGAAAAAGGGCATAGCAAAATAAATTTAAAATGGGTGGCGAAAGCCAAACACATTCTGGCTAGGCTTATAACTGCCCTAGGGCAGATAGCCTAGTATGAACCTATGAACCTATATAAAGTAAAGGGAGGAACAGGAGGCAAAGCCCAGTGCGTGAAGGGTGGGGTGGAGTAGGGTGGGGCATTGTACGCAGATCAAAGCTCCCCATAGAAAAAAGCAAGATTTTGAATTCCATTCAATCTAATTTTTTTAAATTCAAATGGAACTCAAAACAATACAGTTCAAATAGTCATAAGAGGACCTGCACTGAGAAAATTAAAGATCTTTTCCCCAAGTCTGCAGCGATTCATTTCTCCATATCCCAGTGCAGGCTGTGGTTAGATATCATTAATACTCTGTATTTTTTTAATTCAAACATAAATTAAAATAGCATAATTCAATGCAGTGCCATATAACCTTTGTCACATGCATTGACATAAGGCTAAATCCGTGTTTCCTTGGGGTATTTCTTCCATGTGATTTATGTTATGGTAGCTAAGTTTCAGTTGCATTTTGTTTTTGATTTAAATCAGATTTATATCATCTTCTATAGATGGTTTGTCACATTTAATCCTTCATGGTGCTTTCTTCTCTAATACATTTGCCCCCCAAGACAACCTCCCACACCATTTCTGTCCTATCACTCCATACAGTTATTACCATTCTACCATTTTAGTCCTATCATCACTCTATACAGTTATTACCATTCTACCATTTTAGTCCTATCATCACTCTATACAATTATTACCACTCCACCATTTCAGTCCTATCATCACTCCATACAATTATCACTGTACAAGGGGCTTTAAGATACAAATCTTGTTTGCTTGCAGCAAATGCAAAATGCTACTGCGACATTATTGAGGGGATCATCTATGTTTTCTCATATAAGCCCCATGCTGTCAATTGCAAACTGGTAGCTGGTTTCTGCTTAGCCTGGGTGCAAATCTCTTCTGTCTTTCTGAGCCCTATGCAGTCTAGCTATCCTGTTTAAAGAGCTTTTGGTTTACTATCCTCAAGTAAGATTACACAGACAATCAGTTTAAGAGACTGTTGGTTGTTCTCAGAACCTGATAAGTGCTCATTTGCATATACTGTACCAGTTCTGTAGAATTAACTACCCTCCCTGATTTACCTGACTAACTTTGAGGCTTTATTTGGGTGGCTACTTACATCCTGTCTATACAGTAGGGTGTTTTTAAAAAGCAGGAAAGATCTTAATGTTTCTCTTATGGATAAATATTAGTGTAAGCAACCTGTTTTTCAGAAGGTGAACTTGTTTTATTGTTGTGCTATTGTCTTTTTGTTGTTTTCATTAATTAATTTATTTTTATTTATTTATAAATTTGCTACTTGGGGTAGGATACTGGTCCATATGGGCTATTCTCAGGATCAGTCAAGATGCAAGATTATGCAAAAAAATGTAAATGAACATATGACAAATCAATACCTATAAAGTGGGAGTTCATTATAATGTACAGTACAAAAGATCATAGAGGTTTGTTGATTATCACATGGTGAATCCCAGAAGACAATTAATGAAAAAAATTTGTAAAGCCATAAAATCGGATAATTGATCGCAAGGTCTAATTCATTAGCACAGTGGAAAATAGTAAGGGTTATGGGACTTTATGTCATGAAACAGTTACATTTAGCCAGCTTGGGCAGGCATGGTTTTAGTTCTTTCAAGAGTCTGAGGACGCAGAGGGAATCAATAATGTGCATGGGAATGGATATCCAGGTTTTAGGGACTTTGATGGAGGAGTGCTCAGTGAGGTTTAGCTTAGTGTACGGGGTGACAAGTTGGGGTTGGAGGTAGAAAGGAACCTAAGATTATATGTAGGCTGCCTTTCAGACAGTCTGCTGGCAAACAAGGGGAATGATATGAAGTTAAAAATCATTAAAAATATTAAAGTACTTTGGAAATGAGTGATTTAATAAAATAAATGAATGAAGTAAAGGTGCTCTTTACCTGCTTTAATATTTTCTGAGAAGTAAGGTTGACAGACTTAATGGGTCTCTGGACTTTTTCGTTCATCGTTGTTAAATATTTGCAATGATGTAGCATATTTGCTGAAGTCCCCTAAATGTATTTACATCCACTGTCATTGCCCTTGTGCCTACTGCTGCTATATCTGTCAATGTCTAAGTGCAAGACATCTGGGGAAAGCTAGAAATAATTGGGGGTGGGGGACTATCAGGGACAGACTTTAATTATTGTTCTTGCAAACTTAAAAAGTTAATATAATAGATTTTTCATAACATGCATATTCTGAAGGATATGAAGTCTGAAACTCAAACATTTATCATTATTTAGTGACTTCAGTCCTCATGCCACAGTGGTGCAGCAGTTAGCATTGTCGCCTCACAGCAAGGGGTTCTCCCATTCGATTCTCGGCTGGAGCGCCTTCTGTGTGGAGTCTGCATGTCCTCCCCGCGGTCAAGTGACGTTAAAGACATGCAGATAGGTGCATGCATGAATGGGTGTGCCTTCTTTGAAGGTTGGGCGTCAGGCTGGCAACTCGGCACCATAAAAATCCACTGCCAATCATTAGCGGACCGTAGTTCCGCTGTGGCGACCCCTAACCAGGAAAAGCCGAAAGACAATCCTCAGCAATTTGCCAGAAAACCACAAATTTTATGAGGAACAGATAAACTATATGAGACAAAAATCTGGACATTGTGCAAAAATCTGGACTACTGAAAGAAATGACCACCACATGTCAATCAGAGATCAGGATGCTGGACTCTTCCTGTCTGAGTGGGAAAAGCGGTACCATGGATACTCATTTCTTACTCACCTCAGTTGGTCTCAAGTGACCCTGACTATTTCAAGAGTTTATTTTTTGTCACTCATCCAATAGGTGATAAGGTGACTGTCATTTGAGCTTTCAACAAGAAGATCCACACAGATAACTGTAATTCAGTTCTAAGTCAGGGTCATGGCAAAAATAGATTGAGGAAAATAGGTTAATGTCATAAATTTAGACTTCATCAAGGCTTCTGACATGGTACCACACAGAGACAACTAGTACATAACCTGAAAGGGGTAGGACAGATAGAGCTCAAATGGGTAGAAAAGTGGTTAAAGAGCAGTATACAAAGTGTAAAAGTGAAGGGGTACTGTGAACAGAAAGGGAGATAAGTAATGCAGGACTTACTCCTAAGAACTACATTGGTCAATGTGGTTGTTAATGACATAAAACACCTAGTATTCCAGCTCTGTACTAATCAATAAAATAATGTAAATTAAAAATTAACATCAGTCTTATAACCATGTTGACATATGGCTTCCAAAACAGGTACAATACTCCTGTTCAATCCCAACAGCGCCATATATAAGGGTAGGTTAACCTCCAGATCTCAAAAGTCTCCACATCTATCATTGTAGCTGTGTCTGCTTCCAGTGCACTGCAAAACAAAAATATGCTTTCAGTTTTGTTTCTGTGAGGTGTTGCTCAGTTGTTTATCAGGTAGTTAATGTTTAGCAAATTCTCATAATGGAACCATTTTTTAACTCTAGGTCTTGAAAAATTGATGCAGATGTAACATACGTTTACTGCTGCTTAGTGCAACATTGCATAATTTTATTTGGCAACTGCCATGTCTTACTTTTAAAAAGCTGAAGAATACCACAAAACCCTGTGAAGTCAATAAATCAAACTCTGTTTAAAGTAATAAAGCCTTTCAGGCCAGCACTCTTCTACTATGTTTCCCCTCTTTGGGGAAATGTGAAGAAATGTTAGGAATTATGCAAAATGATATTAGCAGGGATTTATTGTATTGAGTTACTAAATATACTGCAGAAAATATTTAAAAGGTTGATTAAAATATAGAAGGTATAAGCAGGCAGAATTACTTTAAGTAAAGATTTTAACCCATCTGGGAAAGCAATTTTCATAAAATAAATTCATCAGAAATATCTAAACAGGATAGCTCTGCCTCAGGGATAAAGCCCTGACTACGACCCAGATGGGATCTATATTAGATCATTGAATGCTTAGAAAAGCGAATGATGATTTATCGACCCCATGTAAGTGAAAGCTTACAAACTCGAACGCTTAGAACAGTGATTTTTTTCCAAGGGAAAAAAATCGCTGTTAAAAAAAAAATACACTTATAGCATAAATTGGGGGGCTTCACCCCCACACCCACTGACATGGGGGGCTATGCCCCCCCACAGCCCTACTTAAATATACCAACTACGAGATCGCACTACAGTGACGAAGACGGCAAAGTAACAGATGCAGCCAAGTGATTTCTTTCCCAGGGAAAGATTTCGCTTATATGCCGCTTTGTCATTTTGCCTTTTCATCTTTTCAAGTTTGACAAAGATGCATTCAAAAGAATGCATCTTCGGTCGTGTAATAGGAACCGCCCAAATTATGTGAGTTTGATTCATGGGTTGGGTACTGGTAGATGTGAGTGAGAGAGAATGGGAGTTAGAGTCCACTTTTGGCTTGCCTGTTCTGGGATCATGAAGAGGCTCTGTCTTGCAGCTTGAGTGACACCTCAAGGGAGAACTTCTCGTTATACAAATCCAGCATGGGTCTGCCAAGAAAATGCTGCCCCTATTGTAAAAAACACTGGCTGGGGAAGTCAGCTTGGGGCAACATTCTTCTCACAGCAGACAGCTTGCAGGAACTGCCACATGGACGTTGCATCTCCAAGGGGGAGAGTAGGCCACTCCATCTAGCCTGAATGCCAGCCCACTTCCTACCACCCCACTCTCATGTTATGGAGAAGGAATGGGCTGATATGGCAGCTTGGCAGGAACACATGGGTGATACAACTTTCGCATTCCCCAGGGATGCCTGTCTGCCAACCCTGATGAAACAGATAGGCCATCTGGAAAATCACTGGACAGGTCTGGTGGAAGAGTGATAAAAGAGAAAGGCAGACATTTACAATGGTTAGACTATGAAACAAGATACAGAATTTTGTAAAAAATAAGGCTTCCAATCCTGATAGAAGCATTAAAGAATGACATAAAATGGAGCTCAGAAACTTTTCCTCTATCTATAAAAGGTGTATTTGTGCTGTAATAGGTTACAGAATCAAGCCAAAAAGGAAAAAAAAAACATGCACAGCCTCTAGGGTTGCTGATCTGGATTCTGGCCTGCTGCAATCTGTAGAATTGTAAAATCCAAAGTATGGTTATCAACTTCTGGTAAACTTCTTTTTGAAGAATAAATCTGAGGAGTAGTTTGTTTAAATAAAATCCTTTTTAATTGCAGTGACTTCATTCCCATTACAGGCAGATGAGCTCTGCCTTATGTTAATGTTACAGTCATGCAGTTGTTGGGTTTATATTTGCTGGGAAAGGGGCATATATACAGCGAGATCCACCTCTTGGGGAGTGTCCCCCAAATGGGCTGAAGGTGGAAATCTGTGGGGTGGCAGAGTGTAGGTGTGCCCAGTCTGAGCTCCTATCACAGTTATTCATTTTACTATTTCTAGTCCAAACATTAACACAAGAGAGCTTTCATGTTTCCACACTCAGTCTGATTTGTGCCTGAAATGCTCATTCTAAAAGTTACATTTCATTATATTTTGTACTTCATTCTGACCCTTTCACCAGTAAAACTGTAAAATGTTTTACTGTTTAACATATTCTGCAGCGCTTTCATAAGTCTTAAAATAGTTTACCATAATTTTCTGTGTAAGGTTATAATTCAGGGTTTGCTCTGTTTTTAAGTTGTTTTTAAAAATAGTATTACATCTTATAAATTCAGTAATCTTCAAGTCGTTATCAATAGAAAATAATATTACATCTTTTAAAATACAGTAAGGCATATTTTTCAAAGCTTTTTCCAAACAAACAAACAAACAAAAAAAACTTAAATACTCGAAAGGAAGTCTCATTATTTGTCTATTGTTTTGGGGAGGTCCATAGATGATAGCTCCTTTAATAAAACATGTGGTGATCAATTTTGTTCAGATTAAGTATGCACTTGATTGAAAAAGAGGTGTTTACTCCATTTTTTTTTCTGGCTAAACTTCGTATCTGCCATTCCACTTCCTTCTTCTCTTATTTATCACTTTTATTGTCATCCAGATGGTTGTGGTCAATTCTATCTATGATGTGGAATTTAAAGATTCTGTGTCCTCCAGATTCTTTTGCATGTTTGGCTTTTAGATTGGTCATGCTGCCTTATCAGATGTCTGCTTAGTGGTGTTCGAACCTCCAGCCAAGGCTGTTAATCATGCCAATGATGCATGCCAATGCCATGACAGTCTATGCCAGTCTTACCTCTGCAACACAGGTGTCACCACCTCAGATAGCATCAGAGAGCTGCATGCATGCACACTGTACAGGAGAGAGATGAGCCATTGCCATCATGATTCAGTACACTCTCAGTCATGTATTTTTCCTTTAGCATAAATCAGCAGATGGGTAGATAGATCAGTGATCCAGGCCCAGACAGGCATTACACACACCGTATTACAGATGCTGAGTGCCTTACATGATCTGCTTAAGGAACCACAACTGCTAAAAGGACATCCTACAATGGATGCATATTGAGTCATGGCTATTGAGGGCATTATTGGCTCAGATGCCATCCACTGCTGCTATTCTATAGGATGAGGACACACTACATGATCACACACTAGGTTACAGATGGTACACACAATTCCAGAGACAGCTGCACTGTCCACACTGTCCATAGCTGTCTCCATCATTGGGTGTGGGCACTCATGGACATAGCTGATGCTCTTCTGATTCCACTATGGGCAAAAACCACCAGGCAAGCCAATCATGGTCCCACATTTCAACACCAAGGAGAAAAATGTATCTATCTGACTCAAAATCTCAGCCACTGCTTTCTCACTGCTTGATTAATGCATGAATGTTCTGCTTAATTATCAGTCAGAAAACATCCCACTGTTGATTGATAGTATTTATTTGTAAAATTAATAGTACATCAAGCATGTTAGCAAGTAATTCTTATAACAATAAGCTGTAACATGGATATGTGCATCTAAGTAGCATAAACAAAGTGATAAGAGAACTGAACTGAAAGAAACAACTCTGAACTGAACTGCATACTTAGTTTTCTTACTTTTTCTCTGTGAGAAATATCTTGCAAGAAATAGTTCTCTAACCTTGGACTTAACAACTGGAGACAGTAAACTATTCATGAAATATACACAAAATACACTTTTCCATAACAACTTAACCAGATGTTCTTATCAGATATTACAGGTCCATATAGTCTATCTTTCTAGGTCAGACTAACACATTCTCATGAGAAAACCTGAGACAAAGCACATTCTGCTTTCCTGCTAACTTTGAAAGAATGAACTCACTATAACCTGTATTTTTATTTCATTTATGAAATGGAGACTTCATGTTACATGCTATAAAACGGAGGCTAAATAAAATTATACTGCATATATTTCCACACTATTTCAGAGTGAGAGAGAGAGAGAGAGAGAGAGAACTGCATGTGTTTAATGCCTAATTTAACAAGTTGCACTGTCCACACTGCTCATAGCTACCTCCACCCCTGGGCATGGACATGTCCATGGATGTAGCTAATGCTCTTCTGAATCCACCATGGGCAAAACCCACTGGGCAAATCAATCAGGGTCCCACAGTTCAACACCATTATACTCTGTACAGCCCTACAGTGAGCAACACCTACCATGTATATTCCTGGGGTTGTAGATGCGAACAGACTAATGGAAAATCGCACGGGAGGAATAAAAGCAGGGTTCCAATAAATTCTCCAAATATGGTATGCAATTCCCTGGATAAGATGTCTTTAATCCTAATACTGCAGGGCTGTGTGTTAAACCCAGACATTGCCCCATCCATTGCTGGAGGATGTGATCACTGACCACACACCTACTGAACCTTCTATCCATATCCACGGCTACTGAATCCACCACCTACAACCCTTTCAACTGTGTTAGTATTGCTATCCCCTGACACTGTGCCCATCCTCACCTGTGTAAATAATGATGGTTATGCCCTTCCCACTCCTCTAGCTTGTGTGGATATGGCAATGTCTGATGCATAGTGTGGTCAGTCAGTTCACCCCTAATCCATAGCCTTGTTGTGTTATTACATACATCAGTTTTGTTCTATGTTTGTCTTATCACAGCCCATCATTGTGGAAGAGATGCTGCCTGTTTGGCAGTGTCAGAATATACTGCACCCACTTCTGCCCAGCATGGGATACTGCTGAAGCCAGTTCCTCTGGCAGCTCCTCACCGGCTCCTCCTCTGCTGCTTCCACAGATATGTCAGGCAATGCTATGGTGTCCTCATGTAATAATGGCTTTCTGCAACACTCCCACTACACAGGATATAGAACAGACACAGATATCTTGTCACAGGTCTCCAAAGCATACTGCAGTAAATTACCAGATGTATCCAAGCAGTAGAAATAGACCTTCAACAGTCAGAACACATGCTGTTCTGTGCCTTTGACTGTGCAGTGTTATATGGTGTTACACACAATCTGTACCATGGTCTGGGGGGCTATAGATGGGGCCATCAGCCAGGGTTCCAAGGTATATCCAGCATTAGCTGCAACACATAACAGTGGACACCATTCTGACCAGTCTGCTAAGTACTTACACAAGACAAGACAATCAGGGCCTCTGTGGGTGGCAATATGTGCATCTCCCAACTAGATGACCCTATGGGATGTGTGTGTGTGTGTGTGTGTGTGTGTGTGTGTGTGTGTGTGTGTGTGTGTGTGTGTGTGTGTCTGCAAATAACTGTACTACAGCATGAAAATGAAAGCACACAGTCAGATTAGGAAATAAAGATATGCAAATGCATGCTTGTGAAAGAAAGTCATAATTCATATTTAGAAAGTATATAGCAAGTTAGTATTAGTACAGAAACAAAAGGCCTACAAGAAATGACAAGGTTGCAACCAACAAATATGCCCAAAGAAGTAGCAGCTTTTGTTAAACAGTATTTACAATTCATAACTGCTGCCATCTTGCAGTCAGTAGTGCAACACAATGGCAGGTGGTGTGACTAAAAATGGTGCAGGCTGTGCAGCACATATCATTACCCATCTAACTAGCAGCTGATAAACCTTTTCTGCATGGACAAAGATATTATATACACATTGTTTGATACATATGGCCTACAAATGAAATTAGGTGGAATGTGTGGACTACCTATATGACTGAACAACAAGTGACTAGCTACAGGGACATTTCAGAATCAAACATGGGGTGCCTTGGGTACATCACAGACCTCTACCTGTAAACTTTTCAGAATGTTTCTTCATGCATTACTTGTACATGTAGCCAAGCATATCTGCTTTCCCAGCACACCAGGAGAAAGGCTTCAGTAGTATTGCCCATGTCCCAGAATACAAGGTGCTATAGACTACACACATGTGGCTGTAAAGTCCCCAGCTAGTATATGTTCACACTAGTATAACAACAGAAAGGGCTACCTTTATATAAACTGCCAGGTAGTGTGCAACACACAAGGGATTAATAACCAATGGAAATGCAACATCCACAGCAAGCAACATCCACACCACACTCCCCCTGCACCACCTTAGTTGTGTTTGGTAATCCTAACCCTACCTCTGCTCCTAATCCTAGTCCTATATGTTATGCTACTAAAACGCTTTCCTAACAGTATCACTAAACAAGATGCACACATACATGCATACACACACACACACACACACACACACACACACACACACACACACACACACACGCACACTTCAAACATATTGGTACCCAAGTATACCCACATGCTTATCTCCTTTCCCTAATACTTACTGTAACCTTAACCTGCAAACACTCATACACATACTCGCAATCCCAGTGCTGAAACTTTGCAGCATTACTACCGACATTTGATATTGAACTCTTCATCTATTTTTACACTTCAAAAAGGGTGCATTCAACCAGTCCTGATACCAGAAAATCCTTTTACTGACTGAATAGTCAAACAATCATATGGACCCCTCTATTAGATAATGATATTAAAAAAATATTGGAATGATATATAATAATTAAGAATACAATTTTGGTAACTGGAATGTGAAAGTTTTAGAAATAATAGTATATAGTTATTGTAAACAGGTATTTCTTTTGCTGTTTTGATCGTCTTGTAAAAATATATATTTTTTTTTTGCAAAAAAAAAAAAGAAATTTCTTACAGCAAGTAAAACATTTTAGCGGAGCGATATCTAATAATAATCTGATGTGACATGACTCTTTACAGTATCAGAAAAAATAGAATCCTCCAGCCTTACCAATTTCATGAAACAAATTATTTTCTTGGAGTGCATTTTGATTAATCATTACTACTGCTGTTTTGAAAGAGGGAGAAGGTTTGAAGACTTGCGCAACTTATTGTTTTATTTCAAAGTTCTTGGAGTATCCCTCTCTTATTTCCTGGAGAAGATTTTCTGTTGGATAGTTGATATAAAGCAAGCGAATGAGAACGTTTTCACAACATTGCTTTCAGGGATGCAGAACGAGCGAAGGTTTTCTTTCTCTAGTTATGTTGTTTGACAGTAGATCCTTTGTTTTGTGATTTGCACCTATTCATATACCCTTTGCCTCCATCATGTCTGTTATCACTATGAAAGGGCTGATGTAAAAAAAATAACACATTTGTGAAGTTTCAGCAATATACCTCTCATGGGTGTGTAAAACATCTATTTCACAACTAAACTGACTTTTCCCTTTTATTGCAGATTAGTGAAACTTCTATCTGGGTCGGGACTGAACTGTACCATTACAGTGAAGAAAGTAGCCATTATTTGGGACTTTAGACCATATGGTAAGAATGAGACTATTAACTGCCTGTGGCATATAGGTCCAACAATGGAATTAATGGCTCTGATAGTCATATAAGTAGCACAGCAAACACTTTGACAGTTGTGTCAAAACATCCTGTTAAACATGGTGAACAAGCTTTAAACCTTGGAACTAGCTGGAAACTAGAATTTCTGATAACTGTGTCTTGTCTTGGACCACGCAAGTCATGTGGTTTAAGATGTGAACAACAGTACAGCAAAAATATAATTACATACTTTATCATATTACATTACAATAACTGATTAAAGGATGGCTTCTTCATGCATATCTGAATTTCTCAAATTTAAATGTACAATTATATACCTATATATTCCTATGAGACTATGTAAAAATATTGACAGACCAAAGTCTTGAAAGTCAGAGTACCAAATCTTAAATCATTGAACTGTTTTTTCCCCAACATGCTAATAAAACAAAAAATGGCTTTTTGGAGTGGGCAGCCAAGCCCCCCTGCACCCACCATACCCCCTACATATTATATATACACCAACTCCAAGATCGTTCCACATTGGAGAAAGAGCGAATACCTGATCCCAAGAAATAACAGCACTTTGAGAAAAGACAGTTAAATGTTTTAAGTTTCAATATTCCAAAGTTCAAGGTTTTGTTCTGTCAATAGTTTGACATAGACCCATTCCTATTTACCAACTGCATATTGCATTTAGACATGCATCCCACTACCATATTCTATACAAGAAGCATATTACTAACGGTGCCTAAATATCAACCTGTAGCAAGATACCAAAGTGGTTAGTCAATGATTCGTTCTCCTCACAGACAGATGCTCTGTCACTTTATTGTTGGTTTATGTTATATTGTGTAAGAAATGCATGCTAGTAGTTTCTCTCTCTCTTGTATATATTATGCATTTACTACTTTGTTTTGCACCATTTGTTGTGTGTAGTTCTATACAAGTCCTTTATATGTTAATTGAGCCTTGTGGCCTGGGTTGTGGCTGAAAATGGTATTCAGACCATATTTACTTACTTGGTTAATATATATAAAATAAAATAACAACAACTTAGACGGACGTAGTAATTACTATATAATTTGCAGTTGAATTTCTGATTATATGGAGGTGGTTCCAGGAAGTTTTGTATATCTTACCAATGTTTTGGGTGTCAGTGAGATGGCATCAGAGCATCAACATTTTTCCCCAAGGTCTTAAAGATCTTGTGCAACTATTTTTTGCACATATCTGTAGTCTTTCTTTTTCTTTTTCTTCTTAGATGACAGGCTAGATTTCTGCTCTGCAAACCTAATTGACTAGTTATTCTGTTGTTTCATTTTACTTATAGTACCTGCTCACAAACTTTGGCTGTGCACAGATTTACAATTGCAATACTTCCTGTCTTTGTATTATCACGCTTGTCACTTTAAATATGCAAAGTTGGGTCTTTCCTGCACATCTTGCACTACTAGGCTGGGTCTCATTCCTCTGCTTTATTATAGATAAGAAAATATCATGTTAATACTGCCCATAGGCTGAGTGTAGTATGTCTGTTTATTACTGGAACAGATTTTGCATTAGGAAAATGAACTATAAACTACAAGTCTCTAATATCTAGCAATAGTGCCTGACTATAATCCTCACTAATTTATTAGAAAATTGAAGGTTTTATGATGGATGAATAGGGTAAAAATGTGAGGAAAAATCAGGGTCGTTCTGTAAAAATCATGGACAGATGAAAGATGAGAGTCAGTGACATTTGGCAAAAATCAGAAACAATTAAGGGTTATGGACTTTTTCCTGCATGTGATGTGCTTGTGTGACAGTCAAACAGAAGCAGCCTTCACATTTGTTTCCACATAAAAGGAAAGCAGAATGCATGGGGGTTGAAAGACCAGAATAACTAACAACATCTAGCTAACCATAAAATTGAAAAATAGACAAAAATACAACTATCAATGCCCAAGTCTGAAAATCCTCTGTACAACTTTTTCCCTCTTCCTGACTAAGAAATGGACTCTGCTGACCTCAATGTGATGTCAGCACATCTGCAAGGAAGCAGAACATCCTTCAGAGTAATCGCGTTATGGCTATGAAGGGCATTTTTGGAAGAGATCTTTCTTAAAAAGAAAAGTGAAAATGCAAACCTAAATGACAGAAAGACAGCTAAGGTAAAGAACTACTGAGGAAATGCATTTTGAGAAAAAATAGGCTATCTTGATCTTGTCAGGTTTCTCTCTCTCTCTCTGTCTGTCTGTCTGTCTGTCTCTCTCTCTCTCTCTCTCTGTTAGGACATAAGCCACAAATATATGACCCCTTCATTCTGAGCAATTGCTTGTACCTCTTTATTTGAAAAGAATGTTTCTTAACGTCCCATACATAGTAAATGCCATCCCAAAAGCACTGTTTTCCGAAGGGTATCCGAAAGAAAAGAGCTCCTCCCATCAGGCCCCACCCATTAGTCAGTTTCTTTGAATATGTTAGGTCACTCCCATGTCAAAACAAATTCAAATGAAAAGGATGATAAAGAAGAGAAACAACCTTTTGTTGATCTCATACTAGATAACAGGGAAGGGAGGATTTTTATTACTTGCATTTGACAGGCACAGAAACACAGATTTTTTTTACAGTAAACATGAGTTGCTTCACCCGTTTAGACTGACCTGTCTGACCTGTTCAATACCTATTAATAAACTCTAGATTCTACTTAACAAATGGCTTACTTGATCAATACTTGAATTGAATTCCATTGCTGTTTTGATCGCTACTACCTCTTTGGGAACAGTGTGCAATCATCACAACCACTACTGTGGAACAGACCTCTCAATTTTCTTGTGCAAGAATTTTGGACTCAGCCAAAAGATTCTGGTCATGGGGGGACAAATTCTAAACCTCCTTGAATCAGCTGGTTAGCAAGACACCTGACAAACCCAAGACCAACAGATTAATCAGTGTCAGTATCAAATATGCTTGCTGATCCTGCAATAACTTTCTATATTCATCCAGATTGACCTTATTCTGGGCCAATCCTGACCGGTCCTTTCATCACAAGCACTTCCCTTCTTGCTTCTAATATCATGGAAACCACCCATTAAAGGATATTGTAAACAAGTTAGTTATAATTGTCTGCCTAGCTGCATTTAACATCTTCTGAAACTCCAACTTCATTATACATTGTGTGGCATATTTATGTGAAAACTCAGTCCAGATACTCCATCCATCTGACCATAAAAGCTGATACCAGTAGAGTAAATGTGCCTGACTTGTCTGCTAGCTTCTGAAACCATTCCCATCTTAACATTTTAACATCTTAACTTACTACATCCAATTCGTAATAGCAGCTTCAGCCATGGGTTTAACTCTTGTTCAACAAATAGTGACTTTAAAACCAGCAAGGTTTGGAAACTCCTGGGTTCTGGCTGGTGTGATTGTCAAACAATCTGGAAATATATTGCTGATTGATAAGTATACTTCTTGCCATTTTAACCTTTCAGAGTTCTGCATTGTCTTAATTTTGCCCAACTGAATTATTGTTTACCTGACTGAATTAGTTTATATATTATTGGCATTGTTTTATGTTTCTCATCTGTCCTGAAACTGTTTTTTTCCCCCTCCTTCCCACCCTATTCTTGTAGAGTTGTTATAGTTGATGGCTTTGCAGTTGCCCGCCCCTACTGTACATTTGATCTGGGACATCCCTCCCAGTCTGGTGTTCACTCTACTTAATACAGAGAGAACATTTGAGAAGGCCAACCCACTTAGGTTCTAACCTCTGCTCCTCCGTCCTCTCTCCTTGCACTTTACTGAAAAAAAAAATGCACTTTATTTTGCTTTTGCCTCTTCTTAAAAGTACTCAATTCTATTTATTCTGCTGCATTTATTACTGCTTGTTAGAAGCCTGATTAAATTGTAACTGTTATTCTAAGCCTTTTGGTTTAAGCACTTGGGCTTCAGACCAGTTGTTTTAAAATAAGAAGGTTTGTGGTCTGCACTGTTGTGGCAGGACAGGAAGCTTACATCCTTCTAAATTGGGAATTGCTGATTGAAGGTTCAGTGTCTGTTATTCCAAAAGTGTATTAGTTCTGGTATAAGCACTTGGGCTTCAGGCCAGTTATTTTACATTAAGGTTTGTGGTCTGCACTCTTGTGGGAGGAGAGGTTAGATTCTGCCCTTCTGAGCTGGGAATTTCTGGTTAAAGGATTATTTTGCCTGCTTATTTGAACTGTGTCTTTCTGAAATTGGTGCACCTTGTTTGCTGTAGCATTGACTAGATTCAGGCATGCTGAATCTAGCCTTGTTTGTATAACTTGAGCACTAATCCAGGCCATCTTTTTTGGAGAAGTTTCCCCGGCACCCTAGTGGCAGGAATGTGCAGTTAGAACTTGTCTGATTGAAGACTGCTGGAACAGGGCTCAGTTTTGAGCTTTTTTACTGGTTAATTGGGTAATTTGTTTAAATCAGTTTGCTCATTTTCTATTGTTATATAAAAATAATTTGCACTTTATTCATCTGCTTTAAGTGTATTTGTGTTTCTTCCTACTTTATTGCATTTATTCTGCTGTATTTATTACTGCTTGTTAGTAGCCTGATTAAATTGTAACTGTTATTCTAAGCCTTTCATTTTAAGCACTTGGGCTTCAGACCAGTTGTTTTACATTAAGAAGGTTTGTGGTCTGCACTGTTGTGGCAGGACAGGTAGCTTACATCCTTCTAAGTTGGGAGTTGCTGATTGAAGGCTTAGTGTCTGTTATTCTAAGAGTGCATTAGCTCTGGTTTAAGCTCTTGGGCTTCGGGCCAGTTATTTTACATTAAGAAGGTGTGGTCTGCACTCTTGTGGGAGGAGAGGTTAGATTTTGCCCTTCTGAGCTGGGAGTTTCTGGTTAAAGGCTTATTGTACCTACTTATTTGAACTGTTTCTTTCTGAAATTGGTATGCCTTCTTTGCTATAGCATTGACTAAATTCAGACCTGCTGAATCTAGCTTTGTTTGTATAACTTGAGCACTAATCCAGACCATCTTTTTTTGGAGAAGGTTCCCCTGCACCCTAGTGGCAGGAGTGTGCAGTTAGAACTTGTCTGATTGAAGACTGCTGGAAGAGAGCTCAGTTTTTAGCTTTTTATTGGTTAATTTGTTTAAATCAGTTTGCTCATTTGCTACTGTTATATTAAAAAATACACTTTGTGCATCGTCGCTTAGTTAGGGTTAAACTATTCCTGGCACCATAAAGTCTGATCATCAGATTTTCCCTTAGACCTAGCTAGTTTTTTAGTTTCAGCACTCAAATCTGTTTAGAGCTCAGCACATGTTCAGAACTCATTGTAAGCACTAAATAAGCTACAAATTACTACAGCACTCAACTTTCCTCACTTGCCTAGAGGGAAACAGTTTTTAGTACTTAATAAATAAGCACCTATCCAAGCATGTCTAAGGGTCAGCTCCCAGTGTTTTCTCCTGTCTACCTGATGAATCTGGGCATCTTGGGGCAATGCAGCAATTGCCTCATGTACACAGACAACTCTCTCCTCCTACCACCCAACACTACAACCTGTGAGAGATGCACTTATATAGCCAAACTGGAAGCAAAGCTCTCTTCACCCAAGACTGGACTAGACAGTCAAGAGGAGAAGGTAAACACTTGCACCACACCACACTCATCACATAGTCTCTCAAAACCTACACCACCAAAACACACACATAGCAACACAAAACACACACCTACATTCGCGGAGGCTCTCAATAAAAATCTTCTCAAGCAACAGAGACTTCCAAAGCAGAAATGCATGCAACCTCCACCCCCCCAACACAACCCAAATGACACATAGCCCACAAACTCAGTGTGCTACTCAACATAAGGCCCATAAGGCATAGCAACGTACCCAACACTCTAGTCATAGGTGACTCTATAGTCAGGCACACTGATGTTCCACTCACCAGGCTAAACAAGGAGAAAGTTACCGTCAGCTGCCTGTTGGGTGCCAAGATCCACCACATAATGTACATACTCAGCTCACTCCACAACAAGTACAAATATGCCTCTGTCATTGTCCATGTTGGTGTGAATGACCTGAGACATACCTCCCTGGACTACATGAAAAGAGACATGGAGGAGCTCTCTGATCTTGTAGCCCAGGCAGGTATGACCCTAGCCCTGAGTAGCATCCTGCCATCACCCAGAATGATACCACAGTACAAGGACAAAATGATTGACTTCAACAATTGGTTAAGCTTCTGGTGTCATTCTAAAGGGATCCAGTATCTGTCTGCCTGGGATGACATGATCGACAGACCATGATGCTTTGCCAGAGATGGCCTGCACCTGTCACCCTTGGGATTCCAGATACTGGCTAAGGCTCTTGTCACCCCTATAGTGCCTTTTTTAGGCAAGGTTCAAATGACAAATTCACCACCATAACAGGTACAAGCAAGCAAAATCTGAGGGTAATGCTACTCAATGCTAGAAGTCTAAATGTCAAAATGCATTCACTCGAGGCACTCCTTAAAATGGAGAACATTGACATCTGTGCAGTGACAGAGACCTGGTTCAAGGCTCCAGAGAGCACCCCTGCATTACCAGGCTATAATTCATACCACACCTTTCGGCCACCTAAAATAGACCAAAACACTAAAGGCGGAGATGTGTCCATATTCATTAAGGATATCCTCACCTCCAGGCTAGTTGCTCAGCATAATGCATCCACGATTATCCAAGTGCAACTAACTCTGGGCAAGACAGCAATCCAAATTGTAACTTGCTATAGATCCCCCACCATGCCCCAGGATTCCCACTCCTCATTTCTTGATACACTGGAAAATATTAGGGTACAACCCAACACCCTAATAATGGGTGATTTCAACTACCCCACCATTAACTGGGAAAAATACTCATGTACCAACTCTTTTGCAGAATGTTTTCTGGAATTCATAAATTCCAGCGCCTTGAATCAACTAATCCAAACCCCCACCAGGGGCAGCAATATCCTAGACCTGGTTATTACCAACATGGTGTTCCACACCAGTGGTCAATTCCTCGTTGGTCAGATCCGACCACAAGCTAATCAGCCTAGACATCCACATCTCTCCCCCACCTCCCATTAGGGAAACTACTGTAAAAAATTTCTCCAAAGCCAACTTCACACTTCTTAAAACAGAAGTGGCAAACTTCACGACATCCATGCAGACGGACAATAGAGGTATGACTGCTGAATCGTACACAAATGCACTTTATGAGCACTTATGCAAGTGCATGAATCAAGATGCTATCCTTCAAAAACAGGAAGCCAATCTGGTGGTTCCCTGCCATAAACAAACTCTACAACAGAAGAAAGAAACTGTTGCAAAAAAAAGAGTAAAATCCCATGACTGGAAGAACTCCCTGGTCAGCCTCAGTAAGAAGCTGAGATCCCTCATAAAATCCTCCAAAGCTAGTTATGAAAACAAAATTGCCACTGATTCTAAAGACAACCACAGAGCATTTTATAGCTATGTCAAGAATCTCAATGGCAACATTCAGATCTGCTCTGAGTTACAGCACAATGGCACTAAATATAGAGAACCGACTGATATTGCCAACATCCTGGGAGATAGGTTCAGTGCTAACTTTACCCCCCCCCCCTCATCCCCTAAAGGGCCCATCTCTATACCGGAAGAATGCAAAGTTCCTGTAATCACAGCTGCACAGGTAAAACACACACTTTCCAAAGCCAAGAACACAGCATCCATGGGACCTGACAACATCCCAGGCTGCATTCTACATGAACTACAGAGTGAACTGGCACCCCACCTAAGCACCGTGTTCAGTCATAGCCTCACCTCAGGCTTTGTGCCCACTGAATGGCGCACAGCGACGGTTATCCCACTTCACAAACGGGGAGCCACCACAGACCCTGGGAACTACCGCCCCATTAGCCTAATGAGTCTGGTCTGCAAGGTCATGGAATGTATCACCATGGAACTTATAAACAAAGACATTGGTAATCTCCAAACTCTGGACCCCACTCAGTTCGGGTTTGTAAAAGGCAGATCATGTCTCCTAAGCCTGATTAACTTTTTTGAAGCAGTCACTAAAGCCGTAGATGAGATTAAGGTGGTTCACACAGCCTATCTAGAGCTCGCCAAGACTTTTGACACCATCCCCCACTCTGGAATTATTTGGCTAGTCTTGTATAGGCCCTAGGGATGATAGCCTAGTTTATTGTTTTTCTTTCAAGAAAATACACTGGCCAGCATGACTACTTTATATAGACACAAATATGTTTTGAATGCTTATACACTGCATGAGATGCCATGCATGTAAATTATTGTTTTACAGGGTTAAACATCCTACAGGATAAAGATTATAGCAACACAAAGTTTAAATTAAGGGAAAGAAAGGACACTGAAAAACTGGATGACAAATGAATGGTAAAACTGTCAAGCAGTTCAACTTGTGCAGTTTTCACAAAAGATAAAACAGATACACAAAGCGAGAGTTTTTCTGAGGCCATTAACAGAGAAAAGAGTACTGAAATAAAAAACTTTTAAACTAATGGTGAATAATGTAGGTATTGGTAGAAGTAGCTATGCTAACTCATTCTCCAAGTCTGAAATTTTTAGGAAACATCAAAAAAATCTGAGGATTTGCTCTGTTAATGTGATCAAAAAGTAGATATGTTAATGTGAAGAAATGACTGAAGTATTACATTACTCTGCAACTCAAAAAAAAAAGCCCAGCAGTACTTTTATAAACCACGACTGAGGACATCTAGATAGAAGTTGGTATGATTCATGCCATATTGGAGGAGAATTAGCATTTTAATGGTACTCATGCTCAGGAAATATTCTGAGTACATCAATACCCATTCATAGCCTTCACTGTTCACTGACATGGCAAACACCTATTATGCAATTAGTTATGAAGTTCTTTGGAAGAGCTACTTCTCAAGTTTGACTGCCATACAAAATTCATCAAGGTCCTGTGGCTTCTGCTATTTCAAATAGCTGCCAGTGTGTTTTCTGCAATAGCCCAGAAGCAGACCCGAGTAACATCTGTACTAGATCAGCAAGAGTATGTCATCATAACAGCCATGCTTTCCATCTTCCTAGAAGTTACTCAAGTCCTCATCAAACAGCAGCTTCCTTTGGCTGGAAAGACAGACTGGGGGGTAGGAAATCTACCCACACTGATGGTGACATAGGTTTTTAGTAGCGGCACAGCCTGACTGGAGGGGGGGAAGTAATTTTTGACAACTCATCTTTTCTTGAGGGTGTGGGGTTGAGGAAGGAATTTCTTACTGTCACAGAGTGCACTAAGAATCATGTGAGAGCTAGGATCATGCAGAAAGATGATGGCTCAAGCTCATGTAATGACCATGTTCAGAAACATGCTTGCAAGTGGCAAGAAATCATGCCCACACCTCTGATGGAACAAAATAGTGGGTAGGGTAAAATAATATGCCATTCCTACATTGGACAGTCATGTGGGAATTGCAACTCAACTCCCTTTTAAGTGGGAAACAAATAGGTAGCCAATGGCAATAAGCAGGTACTTAGAAGATCATACCTAAAGGCAGAAGGTAGAGCCTTGTGAATCTGAAGTAAACGAGACACTAAAAAAGACCGCCTTCGGACTAGAAATGACACAGAACACAGAATGGTTCAGCATTCAAAACCCAAAGTCTCCAAAGAATCTGTCACTAGCCTTCTGAATTTTTATTATGTTGACATTTTTTGTATGCAGAACAGGTGAACTACTAACAGTATTAAAACCAGTTTTCATGACTTTGATAAATGAGAAATGTCTTCTAGATGAAGCTTTGCAGGTGTAGCTGCATAAAGCATCTTTTGGGAGGGAACTGCACTAAATATACTTCAAGTAGAATGTTTGTTTACCGCAATGTGTATTAACTCAGGTCATCCCTTTAATACCCTGAATAATGCACCTTGTACCCCAGTTCATTCTTTGGCTAAGTACTTCCTATAAAACTGTAATATTTAGCATAGACAAAGATTTGGTGAAACATCATACATTTTGAAGTTTTAAACTGTGTGATTTTTTTCACTATAAAGCACCCACGAGCAGTCAGATGTTAGTGTACTGTTACTAATGTCTCGTTGATATTTTGTAACTAGGAGGGTCTGGGTAGATTGCCAAACCATATTCTTGTACTTTCCCAAGTCCAACATGTTTTTCCACTATTTAACACATTATTTTAATCAAATATGTGTGAGCCTTTCATGAATGAAACATTTGAGATGGGTAGCAATAAGCAAATGAGAAGAATGTCTGTCGGTAAAGTTTCTGTACAATGTTTTAACCACGACAGATGCAACTACAGGTTTCTCAAAAGCAGTTGTCAAAGATTTATATCAGACATCTCTGGCAACAAATATGTTAGAAGGCATGGTTGGAGAATCTACTTTCTCTTTTCCAGGTTCACAGATTTGTTCAATCTCTGCATATTATTCAGATTTGATCGAAACATATGCTCACATATGATCCATGATCAATGACATTATAAGGCACATGTTCTAAATGACCCCCAGTTATAATAGGAATATATTTCATCTGTTTATTTACTTAGTTACTTACTTTGTTAACAAAGAGAATCTAGCTGAGTACAGCCCACTTTTGCAGAGATATGGAGAGAAAAGTTCCACAGTAATATCACATATGAGAGAATTAAAACATATGAACTAAACATATGTAAAAACTGATGTTCCCTTTTGTTATTTGAACTGTATTCTGATGGCATGGGAATTTCTGAACTAGTTCCAGTACCCCCCCCCCCACAAAATCTGTTTTTATTTATTATTTGTTTGTTTCTCTGTTTATTTATTTATTATGCAGTCCGTGACATGCAATGATGATCTTTTTCCCCCTGATAGAAAGGTATAGCCTAAAAACTGGTGTTCTAGGCACAAATGTGTAGAATACCTAGTAAATTTCTATGTCACAATTGAAATCTAAACAGTTTTCTTTTCTAAACAATGAGGTTGATGAACTGAAGGAAAATTACTCACAAAAATGAAATTGACCATGTTAGTTTCTCACGTGAACTTCGTCTGCAGGCACAGAACATCTCTACTTATTATGATTCTTGAAAGTCTGTCTGAAACCATTGTCTTCTCTGTAGCTGAGCTGTAAAATCTGGTAAATATTAGTAAAATATGAATCTCAGCCTTCTTGACTTACCAATTTATACTACAGATAAATCTGAGAGATATTTCTTTAACTGAAGAAGAACTATCACAATCTTGTTTTCAGTTTCACTTTTTATTATCTTTGACCCTTCCTTCAAAACCTTTATAGCCTGCTCTGATGGACTATTAGATGAAGTTAAAAATTGCAGGTTTCATAAAGTTTTTGAATTCTTCATTGGTATAAATAGATTCATTATCAGACACTATTTCTGAAATACCATATATAAAATTTTCAATTTTTAAATGGTCTCATGTAAAGTAGAAAACTTTATAGACATTAGCATCCATCCAGACTAGCATATGCCATGTGTAGTTTACACCATGGCTTTTTAGGCCACCCCAGGGGTATAAAGGTTTGCTAATGATTTACTATTTCCCTGGCATTTCCCAAACAAATATACATCTTTTTCCACATCCTAGTCCAGGAGATTTATGCCAAGGCACCATACATATGATCTGGCTAACCCTTTCATTCTGAGTAGTCTACAATGAGCAGACTGTAACATTTTCAGTACAACGGACTGACACTGCACAGATATTAAGACTCTGAATTGCCTGAAATAAACAGCAATGTCTCCTATTTTAATGTTATAGTTCTACAATATGGTATAAAGCTTGGCATATGTATTTTAGCTTTTCTTTTCAATATGTGTTTGTACACTTGTGATAAAATTACATCCTAGACATCCACTGTTTAATTAGCTCAGTATATTTACTGGAGCATGCTCCCCAACATCTAATATCAGTACTTGATTAGATATGACTAGGTCCACACCTTTCTTGCACAGGGAACCCATGGGCCGCAACATGAATACTAACTGTAATTTCACAGATCTATTTATTCTTTATATATGTTTCATGTTTCATAAGCACATTCTAAGTTTTTCAATGTATATGTCATTAACTCTCCTCCATTCCAAATAAAATGTATCCATTTTCTTCTAAGCAAGTGGAGGCCATTACCTATCACTAGTTTCAAAGGGAATATTTCTTTTTGTTTATTATAATTAACATCCAAATCAGCAATTCCACTATTTTATATGTTCACTTGTACTATCTTTCAGTTTAGAATTATTAACCTGCAAAACTGGGCGACTGATTTCACTAAAGTTCTGTTAAATCAATAGGATATTACCACTTCCAGTATCTGATTCAAATGTCAAAGGCGTGTCTTCTGTTTTTATGTGCACTAGCAATGGGTAACTTTCTGAAGCCTTAACTTTCTATACCATGTAACAGAAATGCTTCCTATAAATACTTTAAGCTTAATGTTCCCTTTGAGAATTCTGTACTTTCATGTCCAAAAATCTATACAAACAGTCACAGCTAAGCTTCTATTCAGCTTTATCTAAATTTTTTTTTGTAAAAAATTATTTTTTAGTGTTACGTGCCCAGTTCTACAACAAACATAACATTTTTGACTTGTCAACAGGACACTGAGCTCCTCATCCACAAACATCAAATGTCCAAGCCACAAGACATGAAAAATTAAAATCCTGATGACTGTTTGCCATTTGAAGTCACTGCTGGTGCAGTTTCAATATGTGCGCCTTCACTGATTCCTCTGTTTTCAAAGAATTCTCCATTCTGTGCATCTGAGGGGGCATGCATTGTGGGGATGGAGAGTGAGGGAGACTGCACACTGCAGCAATGCCAAAGATGCTTACTGTTTGAGTTTTCTCCCTTCTGTGTTTTGGGTATTTGTTTTTGGCGATATGGTTCACCATCATTTGGTCTGTCAAGGTTTTACAGCCAAACTGATTTTTTTTTCTCTTAAATGTACATTGAGAAGGTGTAACAAGTTCTATCTCAGCTACTTTCATACTGTTGGGCCCCTATCCTGTACTGCTGTGATCTTTAACTTGGCTATCTATCACTTGCAACTCTTTGATTCATATAAATCTTATTTTTCACTTTCACCACTAAAGCATAAACATTTAAAGCATTTTCAGATATCAGGTTTCTTTCTTTTAGTATGTTTTCATCATATATTTCACATACAGTTCTATCTCTCTGCATTTGCTGTTATTAATGCGCATAATTCATTATTATAATTATAATTCATTATCATGTCATTGGCTAATTGCCTTACCTACATAAAAAGATATGGGTTATACAAGCTTTGTAAGTATGAAACAGATCTCTATGCCTTTCTTGAATCTCGTAGTTTTGGATTGAAAGTGGATTGAAATTATTCTGTAATAAGCTTAAATGGGTTTTTCCATTGTAAGCATGTTTTTCCCATGATGTAATTGGAATTTTGAGGCTTTTAATTAAACTGTAGGTTTCAGTCAGTACCACAACAGCAAAGAAGTGTTTTTTTTTTTTACTTCATCTATAAAGTGATAAGCAAAGAAAAAAAATATTTTCTTTTATGATAATCCTCCCAGGACATCATTTAGATCGCATATAGTCAGAGTACCAAGAGTTGCCATTTTCTTTTTTTTTTCCTTCTCCACATTGGGGTGCAAATGTTGGAGTATTTAAACTTGTCAGCTTCAACACTAATAAAATTGAAGGCATCGTATAATGAACATGAAGTCCAAATACCTTAATGTGATTTCACAACTTGAGTAAAAAATCTCTAATTCAATAGAAACATCAACAGTGGTAAAACAAGTGCTCATGCCATAACAGCCATAAATATTATTCTGGTGTAGCTATCCAAAGTGACTTGTCGGATACTGACAGACAGTTTTAATGGAAAAATACCAAGTATATTTGAAGCAGAATATTTATCTTTGCAATATGTACAAACTCAGATTAACTGTTAAATATCTAAATTGCTGTAAGTTCCAAGTATAAAGACCAATCACTTCTTTTAAAGGAAGCCAGGATGCCCCAGAAGTGTAGCAATTATGTCTGGAGGACTGGGTTACATTTCAAGTGTGTGGCAGGCACTTCTAAAAGCAGATTAAATGAGGGGAAGGCTATGAGCTGGGAAATAAGGACTCCTACGACTACAGCTCAGTAAGCATCAGGGCTAAAAAATCTACGGAATATGTTGTAGAATCTCAGTTCAGAGTTAATCTTATTCCAAAATGCACTACGATGTTCTTCAAAGAAGAGGGAGCAGTAAAGTCAAATTCCTAGGTATCTGGAATATAAGGTACAAAATGGAGAGGAGAACCACTGGGTCCCATTATACTCTAAATGGAAGCTACCATTATCAGATGCTAGAAGCTCGAGTCAGCCATTGTTAAGGGTCACTGCAATCTTTATAGTGAGCATCTTTTTCAAAAACAGCGATATATATTCAGGGCCCAGTTCAAGGATTCTACATCATCTGTTGGGAGGGGACACATTGAAGACAAAGCACTACCAGTTCATCTTAATATGGTCTAGTAATCCATGTACATCCATGCATACAACTATTTTATGCTTTAAGTTGCTATATTATAGTATGTATACTTTATATGTACTTGGGTTAGTAGTACCTCTTAACCACTTAGCACAAGAATTCTGGATAAAACCAAAAATAATCAGAAGACAAATATCCAAACTTGGAGACATATTTTAAATATTGTTCTTATAAACTTAAACAGTTCATAGGTGAATGCTGGGCACTGGCTGCTCTGAAGGGCCTTTTTATGTGTCTAGCAAATATCCCGAGGTCAAGACTGAGTCTTGTATATTTTCATCTATGAGGTAAAGACTTTGACCATTGTGCCACCCCGCCCCTTATCGCAAGAATAACATGTTTTATATTAGCATGACTTTTTTAAAGGATATGGAACCTGAAAGTCAATTGTCTGCCATTGTTTATTGGCTTCAGTCCTCAATAATTTCTTAGGAAAAAACACAGAAAGATATGAAAAAAAATCTGGATGTTCCGTCAAACCCTGGATAAATGAAAGTCATAGGTCAACCGCATCATACTACTATACATTACAATACATGCACCGTTTACAATTTATTCTTGTAGAATTTTTTTTTTTTTTGTTATTTACAAGTACAGCATGCTCCATCACTTAACATTTTATTGTTTTTTGTTTGTTTTGTTTTGTTTGTTTGTTTTGTTTTGCTGAAAAGTCTATCACTATTCTTTTCACATAGTTTGAGTAAAGTTTGTTTTAAAATGCTGGGCAAAAGTGCAGTTTACTAAAATAAATGAATGGAAACATTAAACAAAATGAGTGAATGCACCAGAAGATAAAAGTATCCTCTCCCATCACCAGGACTAAATAAAGTTACAAAATTATATCACACCTCTCAACCGCTTAGAGCAAAAAATCTGGACAAAGCCATGAATAAAAATGGGACAAAGGCCGAAAAATAGGGACAGTTTTAAATATTGCTCTTGCAAACTTTGAAAGTTGATAGAATAACGGGTTTGTATTAACAAGAATTTTTGGGAAAGATACGAAGACTGAAACTCAAATGTCTGTCATTATTTTTAAACTTCAGTCTTTAATGATTTGCCACTATTTGCCAGAAAACCATAATTTTATGACAAACGGACCAAAAATATGAAGCCAAAATCTGGACAGTCTGCGGAAATCTGTACAGTTGAGAGGTATTGTGTTTTGCCTCTTGTCTAATCTGATTGTACTTTTAACTACAAAACCCAGAAATCTCCGCGCATATACCAACCCTTACTTTGACAAATGACCTTTTTTTTGCTTTAGATTGATTGGTTTATTTTTGAGAAACATCCGAACGTCATTCTCTCTTAATAACCATTGGTTAAGATTGTCAGAAATTGCTTCCGCTTTTTTATTGTAATAGGGCAGTAGTTAAAGCTATGCTTCTAAATTTAGCTACGGTTAGAATATTCCTAGTCAGTTTTAAGAGTGATTGGCAGAAATAATTTTATCGTACAGCTGTCATGCTTCTGCGTTTTCATTGCGGTTGTTTGTTAAATTAGTGGCTTATAGAATAACTACGAAGTTTCAGCAATGGTAAGCATATCGACTTCTCTTCTTAATTGTAAGCATAGTTAGACCATGTGGTTGTTGTCAGGCTAGATAGTAGTTTGCTGCAAGTGTGCTTTGGGAATATGAAGCTTTGCCACCACGAGTTCTGCACATATTTTAGAGTTGCTTTAGATTAATGTTTTCTTCATTTGCTATTTAAGCAGTTATGCAGGTGTACGGGTTGTCAGTGACCCATTCTGTTATTGTGCCTAAAATGTTGTGGGACAGCAGGGATTTATAATAAGGGCTGCCACTGTAACTGGTGATAACTTGAGTAACCCAACCAGATGTACCGCTCACTGTGAAAGATTGTAGAAGACAAGTCAGGTCGTTTATTTGTCCAAATAGGCTGCAAAATGTTTCGATCACTGAATTCACTTATGAAATGTCTTCTTTCAGTAGCTGTTGAGAGGCCTAAATTACCTGTAATGAAAGACCTTAAGTAATGTGCAAGTGCATAGTGGGAAGTTGGAATCGGTTTTCTTTCAGAGCTCCCAAGTAATGTGAGAAGTGGAACTCTGCTGTAGATATTCCCTGCCCAGGTTTAACGTTGTCAAGTGGGTAACTGGGTGAAGAGCATCTATCGCTGTTTTATGACTTTGCTTCACGGTGCCTTAACATTAAATGTATTCAAAATATATTCTTTATCTGTTGACTGGGACTGCATGTGGCTCAAAAAGTCATTTGGGTCCAGATGGATGGGCTAGTTAAACAATCAAAACATGTTTGTTTATGTATGAGAAACTTTCCTACAGCTGTAATACTGCATGATATTATACTTTAACCATTGTGGTGGTAAGTGGCAGTACAGGAATGGTAATGCTGATGCAGCACAAGGTCGATTGCAGTGCATACCTCTCAACTGTACAGATTTTTGCCTCATATTTTTGGTCTGTGTCACATAAAATTGTGGTTTTCTGGCAGATCATTGACAAATCCTGGATGGTTGAAGACAAGTCAGAAAATAAAGACAGACATTTGGGTTTCAGACTCCTACTCTTCAGAAAATTCATGCAAAACTTGTTGTTCTGTCAACTTTCTAAGTTTGTAAGTGCAAATTTAAAAAGCGTCACTATTTGGGGGCCTTTGTACCCCCATTTTTTTTCGCTTTGTCCAGATTTCTTGCTTTTAGAGGTTGAGAGGTGTGCTAGTAGACTACTAGTAGTAGTACCAGTTTGGGAAGAACTTTGGGTCAGTGAGGTTTGGCCTGACAGCCTTGTATTAGAAACGTACTTTGCAAGATGCAAAAGTCCCGCCCAAAGCCCGCCCACCATCCAGCGGTGGGTGAAAGTAAAGTAATATTCATACCGATGGCGGTATGAATATTCATTGTCTATTCGTAGTTTGCATTTTCTTCAAGGTAGTGCAATCCCGGAGTTGGTATATTTAATTGTGTGGAACGTGAATGTTTTGTGTTGGTGATAAGGGGAGATTAGGTAGAACAGTAGATTGAACTGCTATGTTATCAACAGTGAAGCAGCTTATGTCCCTGAAGCCACATGTGACTCACGCTAGACTAGTTAAGCTTTGTGGCTCAGAAGCCACCTAAACACATGGCTAGGCTTAATAAGAGCATTGCTAAAATACACCATATTATTAAAATGAAAATTAGTTTTGAAATTGTCATATCTTTTCTGTTATTCAGTTCTTTTATTAGGAAGGTGTACACATTGTCGCTGTGGAAGTGTTTTATTTTTGAAAAAATAATTAAAAATAGCCATTCTCTCCACTTGGATTGTTGACCTATGACCCAGATAGTTATTTTGGACACATAGACACTCATAACCATTAGGGCGGCCACAGTGGTTAGCATTGCCGCCTCTCAGCAAGAGGTTCTCCAGTTCGATCCTGGGCTGGGGTGCCTTCTGTGCGGAGTCTGCATGTCCTCCCTGTGGTCACGTGGGTTTCCTCCCACATCCCAAAGACATGCTGTAGGTGGATTGGACACTCTAAACTGGCCCTAGGTGTGAGTGTGGGCGTGTGTGTGCCTTCTGTGGAAGGTTGGGCACCGGGCTGGCAACTCGACACTGTAAAACTCCACTGCCAATCATGAGTGGACAAGGTGATCCGCTGTGGCGACCCCTAACCGGGAAAAGCCGGAAGAAGAAGACACTTGTAACCATTAGGAAGAAGGAGCATGAGTAAGTGGGAAGTGAAGGTGGTTGGGTGATCCGCTGCGGCGACCCCTAACCGGGAAAAGCTGGAAGAAGAAGACACTCATAACCATTAGGAAGAAGGAGCATGAGTAAGTGGGAAGTGAAGGTGGTTGGGGTGAAAGCAATGTGTGTGCTGGCGGAAGTTGGGGCAAGCTAGTAAAAAGAGTGGGAAGTGAAAGTGGTTGGGTGATCCGCTGCGGCGACCCCTAACCGGGAAAAGCTGGAAGAAGACACTCATAACCATTAGGAAGAAGGAGCATGAGTAAGTGGGAAGTGAAGGTGGTTGGGGTGAAAGCAATGTGTGTGCTGGCGGAAGTTGGGGCAGGCTAGTAAAAAGAAAAGTAGAAAGTCTGGGATTGGGATATGACCTTGTAAGGATTGAATAGTGTTAGTGGCCCACTAAGAATGTTTACCTCATTCCAGAACTGTTGTGGTTTACCTAGTGGAAATACTGTTTAGGTTTAAGGTATCTTGCTTTTTTTCTGTGCATTACTTGTTTGAAGAGATTCTGTAGCACAGTGAACCATTGCCATCACTTAGGATTGGGGTTTTGTTTTGAGCTGTACTGAGCTACATTGTGCAGCTTAAGTTTTTTTTCCTTTTAGATAGCTGTTGGTTCTTGTTTTACTTGTCGTCATCATAATCATCTTCTTTCGGCTGTTCCCGTTGGGGGTCGCCACAGTGGATCATCTGTTTCCATTTCTTCCTGTCCTCTGCATCTTGCTCTGTCACACCATTCACCTGCATGTCCTCTCTTACCACATCCATAAACCTTATCTTAGGCCTTCATCTTTTCCTGTTACCTGGTAGCTTCATCGTTAGCATCTTTTTCCCAATATACTCAGCATCCCTCCTCAGCACATGTCCAAACCAACGTAATCTTGCCTCTCTGGCTTTGTCTCCAAACCTTCCAACCTGGGCTGACCCTCCAATATACTTATTCCTAATCCTGTCCACCCTTGTTACACCCAGTGCAAATCCTAACATCCTTAACTCTGCCACATCCAGCTCTAACTCGCTGCCTTTTTGTCAATGCCACTGCCTCCAACCCATGTAACATAGCTGGTCTCACTACCCTCTTGTATACCTTCCCTTTCACTCTTACAGGTACTTGTCTGTCAGAAATCACTCCTGACACTCTTCTCCACCCACTCCATCCTGCCTGTACTCTCTTCTTCACCTCTCTTCCACACTCACCATCACTCTGTACTATTGATCCCAAGTATTTAAACTCATCCACCTTCCCCACCTCTACTCCTTGCATCCTCACCATTCCTCTATCCTCCCTCTCATTCACACACATATATTCTCTCTTAGTCCTGCTGACCTTCATTCCTCTTCTCTCTAGAGCATATCTCCATCTCTCCAGGGTCTCCTTCACCTGTTCCCTACTCTCACTACAGATCACAGTGTCATCTGCAAACATCATAGTCCACGGGGACTCCTTTCTGATCTCATCTGTCAACCTGTCCATCACCATTGCAAATAAGAAAGGGCTCAGAGCTGATCCTTGATGTAATCTCACGTCCACCTTAAATGCATCCGTCGGTCCCACCGCAGACCTCACCGCTGTCACACTACCCACGTACATATCCTGTACCACTCTTACATACTTCTCTGGCACTTTTGACTTCCTCATACAATACCACAACTCCTGTCTAGGCACCCTGTCATATGCTTTCTCTAAGTGTACAAAACCACATGCAACTCCTTCTGACCTTCTTTGTACTTCTCCATCAACACTTTCAGAGCAAACATAGCATCTGTGGTGCTCTTTCCCAGCATGAAACCATACTGCTGTTCACTAATCATCACGTCCCTTCTTAACCTAGCTTCCACTACTCTTTCCTTTATTTCTTTCTTTTTATTGGTTCTTGTTTTACTTGTAAAGTCGTGAAATTATGAGAAAGTATTTGTGTTGAAGGATACTGGTTAATGCTTCATCTGCTGAGTTGGGGCTTAGTAGGGAGATCATTGGTGGCCTATTTATGGTGCAAATGTGACATTTAAGGCTGTTTAGTGGTAATCATGTTTATTTTTTTGTCTGACAAAACAGCTTGTATTGAATTTTCAAATGTAATCTATTTAATATTGAAAGCAATTGTCTAGAAATCCCTGTATGAGGTGGAAGAATGGTTATGGATGAAATGTTGGAGAGTTTGTAATTAGGAGGTGTTGGAGAGAGGGGCATATAGAATGAAGGTTGGAATGGTTGGGCTCGACAGAGCTAGAATTGTACTTTAAAAATCCAGTCACTGATTAGTTTTCTTCAGTCTGGGGTGGGTTTTAGGAGTGTAAAACATAGCCAGTTGGGATTAGAGGCTGAAGAGGTGTTAGCTTGAGCAGTTGATTTTATGTCGTTTGGTGTTATATAATGGTAGGGTTCCAGCTCCTCTTCTGGTGCCAGGTGAAGCATCAAAGTAATAATTATATCTGAGGAAGTAGTAATGGATATTGAGGTTAATTTATTTGACCCGAGACTTCGTCTGTTGAGTGGGATGAAAGGAAGGCACTAATCTGGTCTGTTTTATTACTGATGCTTCTGGCATGTTTTAGGCAGATCGACAAGAGTATGGATGTTACATTTCCTAGCTAGACCTGGGTTTAATTCAGAATTTGCCTTTATTAGAATAAATTATTGGGACAGTTTTGTAGATATTTAAGTAGGTTTGAATTATGGTATAATGTTTTTGTTGTGCTTTGTGTAATGAAGTACTTGAATCCTGAAAGTATCTGTGAATGCGATTTAGATGTATTGAGGAATAGTGAGAAGTAAGGTCATACAATATTGTGTAGTGAATTTGTGTGAGTGCTGCTTGTAGCAGAGTTTAGTGTGTGTGTGTGTGTGTGTGTGTGTGTGTGTGTGTGTGTGTGTGTGTGTGTGTGTGTGTGTGTGTGTGTGTGTGTGAAGAGGGGGCTTGTCACTTGTTTATGGTTTAGAATAGAAGAAGAGAAAATCTTGGGACGAAAGGAAGGTTTTAAGCACAGTAGTTGCAAAGTACGAGGGAATGACTGTGATTTGTGAATGCTGGCATGCAAGTTGTGAGAGAGAGATTTAAGTTAATGGAGAAATGTATGTTGACCTAACCACAGCGGGACTGTATGTGAAAAGATATGTGCTTTCTAAGAGTGATGGCAGAGCAGTGTTGGCTCAGCTGGAGAGTTTGAGGCAGTGGGTGAAGTGAAATGTATTCAGATGATTTTTAATCAGTGAAAGGAAGAGTAGTAACTAGTTTGTGTAGACTGAATAAGAGAAGGAAAGTTAGTATGTTGTGGTTTGGAAGAGCAGACTTGTAAATACAAAGTGGTAGCATTTGAATAGTTAAATATAGAAGTATTTAGACAGTAGCATCAAGTATGCTTGTGAATAGAGATAATATATATAGCGTGTGTATAACAGCAGCTTGGAGGGTTAGGCAATATGTTTGCTTAGGAGTCTTTTATGCAGGAAAGAGGATATGTTGGATCATTTCCATGAGGTAGGGAAATTGAGGAAGTTAATGTGTAATTTATGTTAAATGATATTGAGAATGTCGCCTTACTAGTTGGAGTTTGGTGCTGGTTAGGTAGAGGTAAACGGAGGAGAGTGCACAGGTAATGGAAGGACTTGAGTTAAGTGAAATGTTGACAGCAGTTATGTTTCCCTTCACTTGTCAAAGTTTACATTGGCAGGTTGGGTCAGCTGTGGATAATCTGTATTGTGTAATGCACAAACAACATGGTGGGAGAGTGCACCACATAGAGAGTGGGGAGTTGAGCTTATTAACAGAAGATTGTGGATAATGTATTGCTTTTAGAAGATGGAAGATTTATTAGTTAAAATGTCTGTTGGGAGGAAGAATATCAGTAAATATAAATGAATGAGCACAGGGGATGGATGGGCTGGGAGAGGAGTGTAGCAGTTAGCCAAATTGTGCACACATGCTCCCTGCAGACATACTGATCAGTACGGAAGAAGGAGATCAGTTGAGAAGGAAGAAAAAGCTGTTAGTACATGCAGTCCCATTATGATTTTATAATATTATGTACTGTACTGAGAGACAAAACGTGTAAGAAACCCGAAACTTTGAGTATAGTGTACAGATTATGAGAGGTGTACACAGTTGGTGTGCCTATGCGATCTGCAAGTGAAAATAGCTGAAAGGAATGGTCAGAATCGAGCAGTGCCTGTATGAGTAAATCCCTGCTTGAGGGAGGGTCTAGAACTGTTGGATCAGCAGAACGCCACAACTGTGTAAAGTATTCAGCAATACCCGGGGATGATGTGTAGGTAACAAGACCACAGGATGTTCCATGGGAAATAGAAAAAAAAATGGATTATGACAAAACTGAAGGCAAATGCAGTAAAAACGAGCACTAGATCATGTTAGATGAACTAATCAGTGAATGCAGTTGAAGTCATATAAAACAAAGAACAAAACAATGCAAATACTGGCAGGAGTCTGTGACTTCAGTAAATTAATTCCTCACCTTGTAACAATGATAAACGAGGTACTGACAAGTACTACAAAGTACATGTATGTCGAGCAAGAAGACATCTGACCCATCATTCCTAAGAGCCAGCTAATTTTGTTATAACAATCAGTGGTATACTAACGAGGTACTGACAAGTACTACAAAGTACATGTATGTCGAGCAAGAAGACATCTGACCCATCATTCCTAAGAGCTGGCTAATTTTGTTATAACAATCAGTGGTATACTGAGATTCCACAATCAGAAATATAGTTGTGGTTTAGTACTCTGTCGTTATTACATGTGTACAGCTGTTGTAAAATCCCAGTTTTGTACATTAATGCTTCTAAATTACCAGCTGCTCAAACAACTGCCAAACCCTCGCAGCATGGCTTGGTTGGATACTAGTGAAGGCATTCTGCTGTGCATCCGAGCCAAAAACGTATTCAGTTGAAGAGCATAGTCTGTGTTTTGCTCTGTACAATGTTTGTGAAAGGAAGCTTGTGTTGAGCTATTAGTATAAGAGAGAAGGATTATCACACCACTGAGACTGTGCTGAAGTATAAGTAGTAAGTACATGACAAAAGGGAGAGGGAGCACATGAAGAATATACACAATTAGTAACAAAGGATCACGAGTATGCCTGGCTGCAAAGCTACCACCAGTAAGCTGGAACAGTAGCTTATCAGAGCATGCATGTGCACTACAGACACCTTGGTAAGCATGGCAGGATGGGGCAGTTCTAGTGTGTACAAAAAAGTTTATTCAATGCTGTAATACTAACAAAAATAGTATATATACTTAAACTGCTCAAAGTGCGGCATATGTTACAGCCCTATGCCGTATTAGTTGAGGTCAAGAGTTGCCCGTGTGTTAGAGGCAGGTTGGAGTAATGACTGACACCATCACATGGTGCTAGACTGATGTACATTGTGAATCAGTGTGTCAAATGTAATATGCTGGTCTCGTCTGCAGGGCCAACAGTAGTGGTTGTAGTGCTGTAAATCACAGAGGAGCCCCACCACCACCTTTGGCACCCTGTGCTGTGCAGGTATTTGGATGGACATGAGAGAGGCTACAGTGTCACTCTAGGCAGTGGGTGTAGGCGCGCCCAGGAGGGAGACAGATGTCATTGTGGCCAAAGGTTGTGAGTTAGTCTGTATGTTGGCTTTATCGTTGTACCCTGACATAATGTCTAACATCATCCTGGTGTTCCTGCCCAGCCTGTGCAGGTATCACCGTAACAGTGTCTGCCATGTCTTAATCCTCCACAGTGCATTCATATCAACTCTTGTATATCTGTGGTCTTCTGTGGGTGTCTGTGTGCCCTCACTACTTACCTTACCCCTCCAGTCCTCCCTCTTTGCTCCTTTAACCCTTCCCTTTTACTGTTTTATCAGCTAAGAGTGACTAAAATGAGTCCCCAAATAAGCAAAAGAAAAAAAAAAACAAACACAAAAATGCCATACTTGTATCATGGAATACTTGCAGAAAATATTGAACACAAAATAATAACCCAGCTCATAGCTCAATCACAATTTATTTCAGGGAACAAGCCCCATATTTCCCCAGATGTAAATATGCAAATGCCATGGTCACACCAATTCGAACCTGTGAGAACCCTAACCACAGGAATCCCTAGAAGCTCAAAGTGAGAATTGTACAGGCAGTGATTGAGTAAAACATATAGCAACATGGTACTCCGCATACCACCACCATCCCCAAACAGAAAACGGCTCACCCATCATAAGCACATACAAAATAATCCCCACCAAATTACCAATCAACTGTTAACACTGATTTTAACATTTCCGATTGCACATTTTTGTGTGTGGCTTTTGTTTGTGTATGTTGTATATGTAACATAGTCATATACGTACAACGTCAAGCATCAACATATCCGGCACAAATGCTTGAAAATCATTGTTTGCGGGTGGGGGTGCAAGCCACCGCACCTCCACACCGTATGAGGCACAACTACTTGATAAGCATTGCTGGGGGGGGGGTGCAAGCCTCCTCCCGCACCTCCAGTGTCTTTTTTATACCAACTCCAAGATTGCAGTAAAATGGGAAAAAAGGAAATTTCCCAATACCTATTTTGCCTGTGATCTTGCACACATAACCGGCAATGTGTGATATTTTACTTTTCAGTAAAATGCCAGTGCTCAATTTTGATCAAACTACGTACATCTCTATGTATGCACATTATGTATATCGGTATATGTTGCTTAGTTGAAGAAGCAACATATCATACTTGACCTGATTTGAGCAGAACTGCTCAAAAGCAAAAATATCAATAAAAGTTTTTAAATTTTGCAAAGCTCCTTGCACCCCCCCCCCAGCCCTGCTAATTATATACCAGCTCTGAGACTGTATCACAATGAGGAAAGGGCAAATTCCTTTAACCCTGCTGTACTGCAATCTCGCACAGATAGAAAAGCCATTATGTGCAGGTGATTTTCAATCACACATACCATGTTTTTATTCACAAAGAAGAAATTAACTTTCAACTGTGTGCGTGTGTATACACATATCTATGCATATGCAGACAGGTATAAAAATGGGGGATTCCCCCTTTGCCCCTTACACTGCTGCTGCTTGATGTACCATTTGTGTTGCTTCCCTTTACTCGCCCTTCCACCACTTCTTACAAACCAGTAATGTGTCCAGGTTGCTGGGCACCTGTTCAGAAGTCTTTCATAACTTCTTGTGTTTTTTCCTTAGTAGTACGTAGCTGCAGACTACCAGTACTTGTGCATCCTGTTGTGGCTGTCATTGAGTCTTGCATAGTGTAGACAGTACTTTGCCCTTCTTTGTAGACTCATGAATACGCCTCACTGCTTCATTTACAAAGTTCCTCCTACTGCCAAGTCTACCTCCTGAATTACAGCTGTCCTCCTACTCATGCTGTGTAGCCCTACCTGGTTATTCATGTCTGTTTGGCCGTTTACTCTGCGTATGCTGGGCTACTTCTGAGCTGTATTGAAGTACTGCCGCATGAATCCCAGTCATAGCCTGAAGTATTGCACATATATGTTCTTGCAAAGTCAGAAAAATCAGCCTTTTTGTCACTTGTGTATATCTTTTTCATGTCTTTATAAACTTGAGCTACAAATGGGAGAATAAAGTACTTAACAGTTTCAACATTGTGACAAGTGCCATTAAAATCGTAGTGATGCAACAAAACAGTACAGCTTATTTCACCGTTTAGAACCACATGCAGTGACAGAAAAGGCAAATGGTACACATTAAAATAACGTAGCTTTCCTTCCATTTATCTGTTTGACTGACCCTTCGTGGGTCATGTCGCGCACACAACTGTCTCAATGAATCATATTCCTTGAGGGATCAGAGTAGATGTATGCTGGCATTTTGTCATGATGATTCCAATATCACTACCCATTGATCTGTAAACTTTCTAAATTCCATTTCAAGTCTGCATTGTAAATGTAATGTACTGAAACTGAATGCAGTGTGGATTATCTAACTAAAGTACATACAAATATTTTGCATAAATGTTTTCTTGATGTATATCTTGGGTGCAGCTGTAAAGGGTCAATCTGGATTAGCCATGTACCCAGCAAGTATATGAAACTTTTTTTAACTATTTAAAGGCACCATGGGTCTGACAGGAAAAATGGACTGAAATTGTGTTGTTCTGGCTGCCTTTAAAGCTGTTCTGTTAAGGGCTAACTTAAATTCATAAAATAATGTGTGTGTATATGAAAAACATGTAGGGGTCTAGTGTTACCACCAGTATAAGATAATTGAGCCTATTTACTCTTAAACTCTATAATATATAAAATGTATGTGTGTATATATAAAATCAGTGTGTGTGTGTGTGTGTGTGTGTGTGTGTGTGTGTGTGTGTGTGTATGTGTGTGTATGTATATATATATATATATATATATATATATATATATATATATATATATATATATATGTATGTATATATGTGTGTATATATATATATATATATATATATATATATATATATATATATATATTATATAAAATTTACCATTGTCTATATAACCTGGGTCATGACTGAAAAGGATGTCGCACAGACCAGCTCACGTACCTGACTAATTAGAATTACTGAAGAGATGGTGAATCTGTCAGACCTTTCACTTCCATTTTTTGTTACAGCCAATATAACCACTGTACAGAAATAGCAAATTAAGCATTTAAGAGCTGTTGAGAAACTAGGAAGATTTTAATGTTCCAGTTTTTGTGTCATTTTAGTACAAAGTGTTAAGGCTATGACTTGGTAGTAATGTATAGCCAGGCACACTAGTACTAAATTGAGTTTTTTTTCCTCCTTGCACATTTTCCACATTATGGCTCACAGAGCCTAGAATGTCATTTTAAAATAGAAATAGATTTAATTACTTTACTTACTACTTTCAACTTGTTGATATTGAGCATAACCAGACATTAACTCCTGCATTGGCCTTGAAAAGATTTATTTAGGTTTTGTACTTTACCTGCTTAATATAACCACCCCACCCTATTTCGTAATACCTGATTCCTTGCTTCCAGTGTCATTGCTGCTATTTTGGTTTACAGATATTCTACATGGCCTTTATCTTGGAAGTTTGCAAATGCTTCATAGTTTCAGCTCAGGAGTTGTGCTTTTTAAATAATGTGGTTGTGAAATAATTATAGTGAATAGAAATATAAAATGCCACGTGTTAGGTCACCAGTCACATTAGCTACAACTTAACTTTTGCTTCAGACTGCTAAAAGGAGAATGCATTCTGGTTCATTTCAGTCTTAAGGACTGCATCTGTGTGGTTGTGTCAAAGCTGTGTATTTCAGTAGATGGCCTAGTGCATCTTTACAGCAGGTGTGCATACCAATGCAACCATTTGTCACTTTTGTTGTTAATATGAGAACTTTCCCAAGAAATGTGAGAACTTCAAGAAATCAGCAGACTAGTCAATGATGGTTTAACTCCAGTGTGTGTTTATTTATTTTTTTACTATGTGTACAACAGAGGCATGTGTTTTTTCTTTAATACAGTATTGAATGTACACAGTAGTTTGTTTTCTCCTTTGCTTTCATTATATACTCTTCCAAAAGTGCCTTGAGTCCTGGTATTTAGAAGACCTTATGTCACATGGAACCTTGTGTTGTTTCACTGACTTTGCTTCAGTAATATGTTTTTCCAGTTTATTTGAAGCTTACACTCCTCTCACTTTTTACCTTATATTTTTAAATGATAAAAATATTAGTTTCTATTTACCATTTCATATCTGAAGTGGCAGTGGTGGGAAAACTGGTAATGGTTACTTCCCATAGCACCTTGAAGCATAGGTGTCTGTCCAATACCTCTTTCTATCTAATGCTGTTCACTGGTGACAAGGAAGAGGAAATACCACAAGTGTTCATTGCTGATCCTCATTCATCATACATGCCTGTGAAGGAAGACCACTGACCTTAATCTCAGCTGTCCAGATTTTTCAAAATTTGTTGGCAAATCACTTAGGATTAAAGTCACTAAGTAATAACATACATTTGAGTTTCAGACTTCATGTCCTTTAGAAAAATGCATGCTAACCCAAATCCTGTTACTCTAGCAACTTTCTAAGTTTCTAAGAGTAATATTAAAAATGTGTCCCTATTTTTGGGCCTTTGTTTCAGGCCTTGTCCAGATTTCTTGCTCTAAGAGGTTGAGGGGAATGCCACAGACTTTCTGAGGGACTACCACTACATGGGGTCTGGATAGATTTATAATGGAGTTACATGCAGTGTTGCATAATTACATAACTTTTTTAAAATTTCCTACAAAAGACTATGAAGTACGGAACAATTACTGAATGTGCATACTAGTGTTGTCTCTGTTTTTGGTTGGGGTTAACCCTGTTGCTTCTTGACCTTCATCAAAGAGGGAGGGGGGAGTAGGCATTGAGAAGGGCCCCACTATTATTGAATTTGTCTCCAAGCAGGCGGTTTGATTTAATGCCCATGTTTAGGCCCGGATTTGGCTTATCACTGTTATGTCATTTGTGGTGGAGCAGACAAGTAAACTCTACCATTGTTTGTACTGTATTTTGTAATGGTTTGAATTCATCTGATACCTGTAACACAGCTAAAATTAACCCATGAACGATTAAATTATCCCAGCTATCCCTGTCTTGCTAATAGCCTTTACTGGCACAGACTGCATTGGGACTGGACTGTAGCTTAGTTTATAGGGTTCTAAATTCTGTTCCGAAATCCAATAATCATTTGGTAATGCATGCTTATTTGCTCATGTTGGCAAGCTCTGGAACAGATGTCCATTTGTACTACAGCATACTTTAAAAATTGCATTCAAAAAGGCTAGCTCTGGTAGCATGTATGGGTAAAGCCCTGACTATCACCCATGTGACCCAAGTTTGATTGGAGCCTGACGGAGCCTGCAGTGAGAGAGAGGAATGAAGAGGAGGTGCCCACTCACCTCTCTAAGGTGAGTGGCATCCATGTGGTCGTCCTTATAGGGCATGATTTCCTGGTGGAGACAGGGGAAGCTGCATGCAGTGATTGGTTGTGAACGGATAGGGATGGTCCTGCTAGTTTGTATCCCAAGCAGAGCTCAAGGACAGCTCAGTGCTGATGTCCATTGCTTATCTGACTTACCAGAAGTATGACACCTGTGCATGAGAAAGGGATGAGTGGGGATGGGTCACTGCACTGGACCTGTATCCCACCGCCTGTTACCAGGTTGTCATGGAGAATGAATGGGATGATAAAGATCTCTGGGCAGGAACAAATGAGTAGTGGGCATCCTGACATTTGCATAGTGCAATCTCTGTCTCTGTCCATGTTGGACCAAATGGGCTAGTTGGGTGAGAGTAGAGGAACCACTGGACAGATCCAAAAGAGCGCAAAAAAGTATACATTTAAAAATTCTTTGTCTTTGAAAGACTGTTTCCACACAAAAAGCACATTGAAAATGAAAATTCTCTGTTTGGAGTTACGTAGCCTAATTAGAATTCATAAACCTATTCCTGTTATGATGGCTATACCTGTTATCTGATAACAGTACAGAATTAAGTGATTTACAATAGTAGTTACTAATGCCAGTTTTTCCTTTTTGTCTGAAAGTTCTGCATGTACTTGCCTGTCTCTCTTGTAGCTATTGCATACTTCATTGTTCTTTGATTTGACAAACATTGTTATTAATTCAAGGCTAATGTTTTATGTAATCTTCTGATAATACTTCATAATTGTTTTATTGTACCTTTTTTAATGTGTGCTCATTACCCAATTAATATCTTACATCTATAATTTTTTTTGTATGCTTTTTTTTGTCCCCTATGTTGGCTGACCATAGAGAAGCCACCACTGCTTATTCAGGTCTGTTTAACTGTCAAATGAAATTTTCATTGCATGGTTAAACATCGAACCCTATTAATCAAACATGTGAGACTGAGAAAGTAATTAATTACTTTGCCAACACTTCCCCTTCTCACACACTTCAGTACTTCAAACCCACCCCCACGCCCCCTAACTATATATACCAACTTCAAGATTGCACTACAGTGGGGAAAAGGGCTTTGAAATACTGTGTGTGAGATGGGGGAAGTGTTGGTCAACTAACTTTTCCATCGCACACGTTTGCAGTAGTGAATGTTCAATGAATAAGGGAGCAGCCATTCGATGAAAGTTTCATTTGGTTAAACATAGACCCGCTAATTCACTCCAATGTGGCAAGTGTAGTCAGTGGTGTTGCTGACCCACAGACAGTCACAAATGTTGTTTTCCATTATTCTGACCTAACCCCCTGGTAGCTGATGCAAGGAACTGATGCACCTTCTCCTGTGGATTGAGTGCGTTCCCACCCATTCCCAGTGAAGGCTGATGCATAAATATGGCTTGGCAGAGTCCAGCACATCCCTGGCCCATAGTGTTTCATGCTGAACACCTTATTTTAGCAGTGTTGGCATTCCAAAGGGCTGAATTGCCCCCCCCCCCCAAGCTGGGTTAGCTACTTGCACTCTTCCCCCTCCCAGCTCTTCTAAAATGTAAGCCACTAACTTGATTGTTTTGGTCTAACTTAAGGTTTCATCCTTGTTGTTTGTCTTAACATTTGTTCCTAGAACTCTTTTTTTCTCTGTGGAAGTCCACTAAAACCACACTGTCCTGATCATTTGTTTACAGGTTTACCTCTGCTTCATTTGGGCTGTTTTTCCTCGTTTGCCTGTCCTTAATTTTCCCATAGATTTTTTTTTCTCTCTCAGGCTGTGGGGCAGTTTCATGACAGCATCACACATTTTAGTAGATCTACATCATGAACAGAGCCGCTGCCTCCCCCTGATGGTGCCCCTCATCCTAGCCACATGGACTAGTCGTGATGTTGTACTTGCTGTCCTACCCATTAACAATTCCAGTAGAGAGTGAGCTGCTTTTCTAGTCATGTTGAACCTCAAGAAGGAGGTGTGCTACCCTAGCTATAAAGAATCAATAGGCTATGTCTTAACTTTTTTTCTTTCTCTCCTAGGCTGTGATGGGCATTCAGCTGGTGGTGAGTCTTCTGACGGCCAGCATCATGCAGAGAATGGCACCACATTGCTCTTTCGCTAGATGGCTCCTTTGCAATGGAAGGTATGAAACGTTGATTAATCTGTCCTCACTTAAGCATGATTGGCAGCCCTGAAGTATTTGGAAACTAAATATTAAGTTTACAGAATAATTATATAGTTTCAATTTTGTCAAGTTGGGTATGTAAAGGAAGACCTGAAAATGGAATAACCCTGTTGTTGAGCTGCCTCTCTGGGTGATGCCATGCAGTAAATAAAGCTGTGATTTAATTTAGTGGAAATGCTACCCAAGTAGAATTGCTAGAACATTTCAGGCAGTGACCCAGGGAAACCATGGCTGCCCTTACCTCCACTGTCATTAACCTTATTATGCTTGTTTCTCTCTAATATCACACAGGTGCAGTTTAGTGCTCAGGAAGCCTTCAGGTACATGTTAGTTTTCTTCATTTACGTTTTTTACTGCCAAATGTTATTTATATTTAAACTTTTTTTGAAGAGAACTTGTAAATTGTCAACAAAGTAAGATGATAGCTGAACTGACAGTTTTCAAAGGCTAATTTGTAATCTTTTGGGTATTGACGGACCTTCCCTCACATTCTTTCTGCGAAAAGACAATACATACTAATGTTAACTGGTAAATAAGGCGTTTGCAAGATCATAGAAAATCAATTACAGCTCTGAAGTAAGTTTTTTTACATGTGTTAAGTGAAATCTGTATGAGATAAGGAAGAAACGTCTCTAGAATGATTTGGCAAAGGCATTTGACTAAGTGGCTACCTTAGCTAAATTTTAAGGATGCAAGTCAGGTGATGGAACTAATCAAAACAGACAAATTTGATTCTAAAGTACAAGCAAAATAAATATTCAAGAATTTTTGAATGGGAAGACTATAAGCTTAGCAGCCCCTGAATATCTAAAGACTTAATGTTGCAAAATATGGAAGCATGCAAATAGAGGTAATGGTATTATTTTGTAACACCTCTATTAAAGTATCATTTAAGCATAGGCAAACATACAGTAACCGAAAAGAAAACAAACCATACTAACATTGTTTTTCCATCTACATACATTATGCATCACCTGTCTTTTTTTTTTTTTTTTTTTTATTGTAACTCTAATTTGTACAACATTACATAAATTCCTGCCTTTCCTTAAACCTCACTCCTCTTCCTTAACATTATTCTGCATTTATTGTTCTCACAATTTCCATTTATTTCTATGTAGTTTCCTCCTTCCCCCTGCTTTTTATCTGTTTTATTCTGTGCAGTCCTTCAAATACAGTCAGTTTTGACTTTGATTTCCATTTTCTAGTAATTGCTTTTTTGACAGCCAATAGAAATAAACCTAAGGCCTTACTTTGTCTAGACATTCATATCCTGTCACCCAGCTCAAAAAAAAAAAAAATTCCTTAGTTGCAACCATTTGCTCATCCAGTATTTTTGATGAGTACTCTGAGGGAATTTTTAATATGTGACAACTCATTACACCCCAAAACTTGTATTCCCGGTTATCTATTTCTTTCCATCACGCCACCAATATTTGCCTGAGAAAAAATTCTTTGAAATCTGCTTGGGGTATAAAAATACGTATGCTAGCCCTTCCAAGCAAAGATCCTAAATCTTCCAGATTTGTTGCGTGATTGAGAGCCATGCATATGTCCTCCCACTCCTCGTAAATTTCTTTTCCAGTCTTTTCTAATATCCTCTGATTCTTATAGTTATGATGCAATATTTTATACACCCCACTAATTATCCCTTTTTTAACATTGGCTTCTGTTCTAGATTCAACTAAAAGTTTTACCAGAGCAAGTCTTTCACTTAATGATTCACCTATTGCTATCCCTTTCTCTTTGCCTATACTCTCAGTCCCCAGCAAGGAAGGCAGCCAGTAGCCTGCACGCCAAATGTCATCTTGGCCTCATCTCACTCTTTTTTTTTTTTTTTTTTCTCTCTTCCTCTGTTGTTAATTGTTCCTAATACTTTGGTTCATTTGCCAGTTTTCTCCAGTGAATTCCAGTCCCCTCTTCTATTTTCTGTACCCTTACTCACAGTCATGCTTCATGGCAAAATCTTTCTTATTCCAGTGTTGGCTTTGTTCTTGGAATTTCTTCAGCTACTTTATGAATATAATATACTGTATGGTTGTTATTCTCTGTAAGGATCTGCATCCAAAATCCCACTCTGTTTCTTGAACTTCTTCCTGCTTCATCATCCTTTTCCATTTTGAATCCTGTCCTTCTGCTTGTGTTATGTATATGGGCCTTAACTGGGTAGCTGTAAATTATCCCTTCAAATCAGGTAATCCAAAGTGATGATAGTAAAGCTAAGTGAGATTAGTTGAGTAATTTCTGGAGAGGTGTGCAACTCAAATAGTGGGGCATATGCCACTGAAGGTATGACACAGAGAATTGTTTAAATAGCCTGGGCAATGCTGCATCTGTATAGCCAGTGTTTCAGCATATAACAAGTAAGTTTCAGTCTTGCAGAGTTTAGAAATTGTGTTTGCTTGTTTTACTGTTATTACAGCTTTGCTGTTTAGAACTAATTTAAGTCTTGCAAAAAAAAAAGTTAAGCTGGTAAAGCAAACAAACAAAAAATAGCTATTCAAAAAAATTGAAGGTTTGTATTTCATTTTTTTTTTAAATGCAAAGGGAGAAGATCTTTTTTTTATAGGAAGTGTCCAACTGTCTGGGAGTAAGAGATGGCCAAATGATTCATGCATGTGCAGCTAGAGAGAGATGCCAAGCAAAAGCCCTTTACAGAAAAGGTCTGGGATGGTCACTCAAAACACCAGTGAAGGTCTGGGATGATCACTCAAAACACCAGTGAAGGTCATGTGGATGAACATTGAGGATGCATAATGGTTTCTATTTCAGAAGCAGCAAACATATTTTTTTAAACAAATATATAAATCAGAAGGATAAGATACTGTGGCTTGACACTTGTTGATATCAAGCTTTAGGTGAAAATGTGTGTTGCTTAGGAAATGCATGGGAATGTAGGAGACAGAAGGTGAACAGACATGCAAGTTAAGGTACTAGAAGGCAGGAAAACCAATTTGAAAATCAAACTTCCATAGGAAAAGATAGTGAATACAGTCATTCTTTTCTGCACACACACAGAAGGGTAAAGGAGTCACATGGACAAACCATTCGGTAAAAACTACAAGAAAAAAAACCTAGTTGGTTTTCACTGTGTGGTCTCTTAAACCTGGTGTAATGGAAGCCCATAGAATAAATGCAAATGACCCTGTAGGACATATAGTGTTTCAGCTAATTGACTTCTGAATGCTCATGACTTTTTAACTAGGATCTAAGAGGAGGGGATAGTGAATATTTTTCTTAAGAGAAACATGAAAGGGGAACTGTATCATATCAGTTTGGAAGATGTGGACATGTATTTTTTTTTTCTCTTATCCTGTTAAGAAAGGAAAATGTTTCAAAGAACTTCAGAAATTGAAGATGGACAAGACAATGGCACCTGATGGGATATGGCTAATAAGAATTCTGTAGGTAAGAAGAGAACTGGCAGTTCTTCAGCTAACATTTTCAAGAATTCATGGAGTCTTGAAGACTGCCATAGTACTAGCACTACCCTTCTAACCCCTATAGATACTGTCAGTAAAGCTAGAGATACAGACAAACTAGTCTCTTCCTTCTTTCTAGACTTGTCTAAAGCCTTCGACAAAGTTTGTCACAGCAAACCTCTACTTTAAATGTCTTCATTAGGTCTCTCTCAGCCCACCCTTCGATGGTTCGAACGCTACTAGTCCAATAGGTATCAGTCAGTAAAATTGCACTCCACAAACACTCTCCTGACCTCCCAGTCACCATCGATGTACACAAGGCTCCATCTTTGGTCCCCTGCACTTTAACATTTTCATCAACACCCTCTACTTCCATATAATAGGCCACCCGTGTAAAGTATGAGGATGATTCCAATTTCATTTGCACATCTGACATGGTACACCTCCAAAAGAATTACTCGGGAAGCTTTAACAGTCACTGAAATATGGCTTCGTAACTCCCAACCAATGCTTAACCCAAAAAAGACCAAATACTTTTTTCCCCAAATCCCTCTCGTGAAAAAACAAAATTTAAAGTCCTCTCTCTTGATAATACGATCATTGAAGTTGCTTCTCGTAGCAAACTGTTAGGGGTGATCATGGATAAATCTTAACATTCAACCTATATATACAAAATTGCATAAGAAATACTTGTCAAAAACTAGGGATACTTTACAAAGCCAAAAATTTTCTCACTGACGCAACTAAAGCTACACTTGCCATTATTTATCTCCTCCCCTCCTCATTGTTATGGTGCTCCTGTCCTTACCAACCTCCAGGCTTCCTTAAAATTCAAATTTAAACAATGCTATAACAAAGTTGCTAAATATGTAGCACATGCCCCTTTCAGAACCCATCCGTGTATAGCAATGAAAGCTTAAACTTTTTAGAACTGCCACATCAACTAACATATGCACAACGTCTTGCCACCTATAAAATTATCTTGCATTCATCTGCCTGTCCAGCACTAAAAAACATTCTACACAGCTATGTCCCCAGTCAGTCACTGAGATCCAGTGACCAAAAACTCCTGTCTGCTTACAAACCTTGCAAATCTGCTGGTCATTATACTTGTACAGAGTTGCTAAGACCTGGAACTCCTTCCCTATATCCACCAGGTCTATACCGTCCCTCCCATCTTTCGAAACCACTGTGAAAGACTTCCTAGCTAAAATCTGCCTCTGTTCTTGTTCATATTCAGTGTGAAGATTGGGTGAAGATAGGTGAAGGCTGCCAGCCTAGCCAAATAGAATTTTGGAGATAATTCTGTCATCTGTAAATATTAATGTAAACCACAGGCTGATTGTCTTAAATGGTAAAAATAGTGTCACATGTGGAACTGGAAAAAAATGTAACAGTGCACTCTACTGACCAAGTAAAGCATGTTGTGATCCTTTGATGTTAAAACTCTGAGCCAGTAAGTCTAGAGTGAGGCATCCTGCCTATTGTTTTAAGGCCAGAGGTATTGGCCAGAATTTGCATGCATAAATGTCCTATATTGCTCTGGTTTCTGCCCAGAGGTGAAGAATGTAAATGTAGTTTCTGTTAGCCTGGGAACCCAGGGAAGTGTGAAGAATGATGTAATGTGAACCAGGAATATGATTATAAAAACAGAGAGAACCAGAGAGCATTAAGCATTTTTGTCTTGACCATCCAACTCGCCAGCACTGCCTTGCTCTATATGTAAGTTTATCTTAGACTTATGTTTTCTCTTAGAAATAGCTAGAACGATTAGACTGTTTTCTGTGATGTCAGAACTGTACTACTGGATTATTTTAAGTATTTCTCTGTGATCTCTGAACTCTTGACTAGCACTGCGTAGTAAAAAGTATTGTCTTGTGTTTTGACTATTTGTTATTAAATATTTTTAAACCCTTTCAACTGTGGCTGTTTTTTTTAGAGATAATTTAAGCTCTTTAGAGTACTTGCATGCCTTTGGTAAAATTGTACAAAGCCACTCCAATAGCTTTAGCCCAGGGCTCTACTACCAATTGGATGATAATATTGCACAGTAATAACTGGACACCCTTTTAAGGGCCTTTTAGTAGTTGATAAATACTAGTGGGTGGTGGCAGGTGGTACTACCATATAGTCTGGGGGGAAAAAGGGGCACAGCTGGAAAACCTGTGCCAGCCTTCCCCAGGAGTGTCTGTGTGTTTGTATAAACTCTTCTGTGTGTGTGTCCGCTACTTGGGCAGGGACACAAAGCACTGGTTGGACAGAGAGGGTGCTGGAGGTTTTAGCTTGCCCACTAGGCTGAGATCTGGACCCTATAGCTGTGCCAGTGGGGAGTCTTATTAGGGACCTGGAGAGTAAGGGAGTGACCAGCCCCAGACTGACTGCGATCTCTGTATGCTCTTAAGGGAAATTGCACTTTATTGTGTGTATTTGTTATCCTTTCCTCCTATACGAGACACCCCTCACTGGTGTTAGTGGTGAGGATTGAGGCTCCGTGATTGCTGGGCCAGGGTGCTGGCATCACATTCAGGATAAACTATATTCCTAAATGTGAAAAAGTATTTTTTCATTCCTTACTGCTATCAAATTCTCTTCCTTGACTTTCTCTCTACATATACTATCAGCCTGTTTCTCCCTCACTTCATATTGCAATTCCTATTTGTATTAGACTAACTTAACTTTAATTCTTCTGTACACTGTCTAAAATATCTGAGTATTAAATGATTGTGATATACCATGTATCGATTTTTGATCAATGTTTTTGTATTGTGTCTAATTTGTTATAATTATTTAAACTGCCATGTTTTTGTTTTACTTTTGAAGATTGTAAAATGATTGTTCTTAAAATGTTTTGTAATCTGGAGCTTTTCTCCTTGGGCCTCTGCTGAAAATGGGCTTTTACCTAGTTGGACTTTTCCTGGTAATCAGATATCTGTAAATAAATTAAGATAACAGATGCAGTTCCTCTTTGTAAGAGCGGAAGCAAGATAGGGTTTGAATACTTGTCACCCTAACTTCCGTCATTGATCATATCATAGGACTGTGTTGAAGGCAAGAGTTTGGCATATATATAGAAGCCACTGGAACATCAGAACCAAGGCAGTCATGGTTTCACATCAGGACAAGTAAGGGTCCACTCCAGTCATGATATTAGAAACCCAAATCACTTGTTTGATTTAAACCCAGTACTCAAGCTGTTTCTAAAGTTTTATACATGGGAGATTGAACCCTGGATGGCCATTTCTCAGAATATTCCCTTTTCTCCAAGGTGTGGCATTCTCTGAGTTGGTATATAGATGTTTGGGGAGGGGGCTTGCCCCCTGCAAAAAAGAACATTTAAAGGAGAAGAGCCGTCTTGCACTTGGCATTTCGAGTGCCAACATTTCGATAGTGAGCCTAAAGTTATGCATTCTTGCACATATGATGGCTGTTTTGTAGAATTATTGTTAATTCTGTAGCTAAACATTTCTTAGTTCATCAGGGAAACTTTAACTTGAAACTTTTTTGAATTGGAACCATTCACATATTAAGGAGACCAAAAGTAAAGAGGCTCCTTTTAACCAGCAGAAGCATTTAGATAGTTCTAGTAGAACTGGTTCTTGTATGTTTCCATTTCTGTGATAGTCTGTTGATGGGGTGGGGGTGTTCAGTTTTGTCATCCAAGCTATCTTTTTAAATTATTGCTGCTGATTAACTGAATTTGTAGCTGGTTGTCTAGGATAACAGCATCAGTCAGCACTTTAATTTTTTTTTTGCTTCTGTGCCCCGAGTTCTGTGTATTATATTTAGGACATTTACAGCAGGTGTTTTGTAATGTATGAGTAATTCTGTTATGAGACCGTTGAGCTGGTTTTTACTACAAAGCTCTTGAATGAAGTATAACTGTGATTACTGTGTGTTGTTACATCTCTGGCGAACCTGAGCAGCACCCTGGTTTGAGTGCTTTGATTTTTCCCTGTGCTACATTTTTTTGCTGTTGTGTGTGGTCTTCTTTCCAGTAAGCTTTTAATCCTGTAGATGCCACACCTTTATCATTAATATTTTTATTTTTGGAGCTCTTGGCAGAGAAGCTATATAAGTATTGCACTAGCTAGAGTAAGGAGAGCTTCACCAGGTTCCCAGACGTGTTGTTTGATTTTTCTTGGAGTGTTTAAAAAAACACTCAGATTCTTAACAGTGTGTGCTTTTTTATATTCAGTGACTGGTGATATCAGAGTTTCTCTAGCAGGACTGATTTTAGCCTGTTTGTTCCAGGAATTTTTTTTATTTGTTTTTGTTTGTTTTTTTTTTTTTTGTCGGCTTTGTTTGAAGTTCACATATAGTCCAGCAGTTTGTTAATGACAGATTTGTTGGCTACTTTTAACTTGGCTGTTTTGGACTTTTGGAAGCAGCCTTTCACTGCAGCCCTGCGTTCTTGGATGAGCATCAGTGCTGTGTTCTCTGGATCAGTGGCTTGCTTTGAGTGATTGAATATTGTTTATAAATGTAACTGCAATTACTTGCATATTTTGAATCTATCAGTTTATAATTTCATTAGTAACATGTGACTTGGTGACTGCTGTGTTTGAGCAAAAATAATGATTAACATCAGTTACCAAAATACAGAGTGCAGTCTTTTCCCTATAAAAGTGCATAGAATAAATAAGAGTAACATATGAATCCCTGCAATGGACACCACTGCTTTGTATGTATGTATGTATGTAATATATATATATATATATATATATATATATAAGTAGGCAGTGAGACAATAATACATTTTGCTGCCTGGTCACTGAGTAGACGGCAGGCTGAAGAAGTGGGAACATGTTAGTGCCAGTATTTTGTAATCTTTGTTAAGACTAAAGTGAGTTTTGGTGGAATGAGATGATGAATGAAAGAACAGGCTTTTGCTACAGGTGAGGTTTTTGTATTTCACTGTTGCATACTGACTCTTGGGATTTCTACCTGCAGAAGTCATCTTCCCCCTCCTGGCAGGAAGACTCCCTCTCCTTTCACTGTAGAGATGTCTGTGGTATAAAGGTTAGTCAGATGGCACCATCTCAAGTAATTTCTTGCCACAGTTTGAACACCTCCTACTCTACTGTTACATTGTCAGCCCATAGAGTCATTCTGAAGCCAGAAACTTTGACACAAGTACCTGTTTGGGGAAATTTATGTTTGCTGATTAGTGTATGTTTGGTCAGTGTCAGAGCGTAAAGTAAATGGTGGTCTTATGTTTAGGAAGCAGATTCCACATAGGCAAAATAAACAAACATTGAAAATCGTGGTGTCCAGAGCATGATGTGCCCAACTGCCCTAGTATGTGTATTTTTTACAATGCAAGATGATAAAAAGCCAGGTACAGTGTCTTGAAAAATACTCGCAGCAAAATGCAACATGGTTGGCCTAGACACACTATTTTGTCCATCGGTCATCTGTTTCCCAAAACAGAGAATCACTCTAAGGAAAAGCTGTTTAAGAGGCTGACAACATGAGCTCAGTGTCTGAGAAGGACTTTTGCTAGCATTTAAAAGTGTTTTGAATAGCTTGAGTGATATTGATACATTTAATAGCTTTGCTGTATTAATTACTAGCAGAAGTTCAGTGGTCCAGAATATTTGGCAGCTTTTAAGTAGAGGAACAAGGTTGTATGATGACATAGTTGATGTGGAAAACTGAAATGGATAGCGATTCTGTAGGGGCTGTATAAATTGTTTGACCTGAGGCAGAAACTAAGGTGTTAAGAGTATGCTCATCAAGGTATTAAGGTTGAAAGTACAAATATGCAACATAAATAAGGTATAAAATGAAGCTTGCTTAAATGTAGAAATAGTTTAGCAATATGTGATTAGCATCCATACTAAATGACTGTGGAATGAAGGAATTTGCTTAATGGACATGTTTTCCTACAAAATCAGTATGCATTTCACACTGTCAAGCAAGAAAGCTAACCTCTTACAGACTTGGCAAATATGTAAAAAAAACAGGATGTATGCATTTCACATTGTCTGTAAGAAAGCTAACCTGCTTCCTTAAAGAATGGACAACAGGAAAACAATATGTACATGTTTCTATCATATAACACTGTTAAGCAAGGAAGTTTGAATGGATAAAGGCAATACCAGCATTATTTCTCTACAGGATGAAAACATATTTTTCTGCAAACATCAGCAACAGATGTTTTCATACAAAGACCAAAATAGAATACCAAGGAGAAAAACAGGGATATAAAACCACTATAAAGAGACTATAGCAAATGAAATTGTTAGGCAAGGTATTTTGTACAGGAAAGTTTTAAGTGGTACAGTGTAACTAAAGCTGCAACAGTAGTCCATGTGGTTTGTTATAAAAAGCTATTTATTATTTGCTATTTTTAAAGTGACGAGTTTGGTGCTGCATCAATGTATTTTTGGTAAGTGTCTGTGGACAACAGACTGTGAATGCAATTATAACTTTGATTTCAGCAGAAGCCAGCCAGCAAGACCTTTAGTGTCTTAAGAAGACTTCGCATCCATCACACCTTGATTTAATTAATTTTTCAAACAGCCAAATCAGTCATTGACAGAACCTCTAGTATATCTAGTTACAAAAGAATGTAATAAACCTGAGACTGGCACAATGAGTTCAGAAGTTACAAGTTATACAAAAATTGTTACAAAAGTGTATAGGAGTTTTAGATTCAGCAGAACAGGTTACTGAGATGTATCAGGAAGACCATGCAACATTACAGAAAACTCTTAAACAGCAGTTACAGGATAAAGAGAATAAATTAGCTGAACTAACAGAGACTGACTTCCTGTATACAACAGCTGGGTTTAAGAAAACCTTGCAAAATAGCCGGAAACTACAGCTGATCTGTACAAAAGAGATCTATTTTATAATATTCTGAAACCACACAAAAGACCAGTGAAAACAGCTCTACTTTCCAAAATAAGAATTTAATAAAAACCTTTTAGTTGTCTCTCCTCTCCTAGCGCCTCGGCTGCAAGCCTTTACAGAGTAAAAATATGTTTGTGTTTTGAAAATGGTTAAGCATACATGGCAGGATCTGATGTATGGACAAATCATTCCCAAATGTTTTACTTTCATTCAGTTAAAGCAATATATTTATCAGTACAACAGTAAAGTATGCTATGAGAATGGCAGTCATACGCTCTAGTCAAAAGGTAAGCAAAACAGTTCTAGTGCATAACAGTAAAAATCTGAAGTCACAAGATTGACATGCATGTATTTTCTTTTCATATAAAGTACATCTGTTAAAATTCACACAAGAAAAGGAAAACAATAGCAAATGTAAATCATGTAAATATAAACAGGTTAGTTAAGCCAATATCTATTTTTTTTATAATTGTATAGTAACACAACACAAAACAGTTAAAGTTATGAATTTTAAAAAGAAATAACATCACAGCTGGTATTAGTCGAGCAGTCTTTGTAAAATGAATGGCAGGGCAGTTAAATAAAAAAAAATACTGAAATCAAAGTTAAAAAAATATGTAAGCGAATTGTAAAGTAATGTCTATTTATGTAGTATAAATGCATAGTCGTGCAAATCACAAATATAATACTAATTGTTTTTACAACTGCATTCTAATATCAAGTTGCAAGTATATTAACAGATGATTAAAGGAAAAATGCTAAACTGTTAACTATAGTCTACAGAGTTTAAAATGTGAGCTCAGACCTTCCCAGACTGGATAAATAGTTACAGGAAATATTGAGCAGATAAGGTAAAAAAACAAAAATGATTGTCAGACAAGTGGCTTGAGTTTTTCTAAAAACTTATTGTTATTAAAACATAATTGTGAATATATGTCACTGATCTGTTTGCAGGTAAATGTTAAAAGTAAAAAACCTCAAGTTACATCAGGTATAGCCAGCAGATGGGCCATAATATGCATACAGTTCAAATCAATTATGCAGGAGAGTAAACAGCAAATCAAATCAGACAAAGGTCCATATTTTGTTAGTAACCTAATAAAGCAAATGTATAACTAAAGTGTTGGGCTGACATACATTCTATTCTCACAGCATAAAGCAAATAAACAATACTGCAATACTACAGGGGGATGGGTACTTTCTCAGTTTTACACTGTGTGAGCAGTTTTGCAAAAGGGTCTAAAATTAAAGCTACAGGAAGAAGTAAGATCTCATTCCTTCTTGACAATACTCATTCCGGGGGGGGGGCAGGTATTAGTGCATTAGAAATACTGGTAAACAGATTAAACCTGACATAAGATAGTTTACACATTGCTAATAGCTATTATGCTAGTTATTGTATTATTTAGTATTAAATTGTATTTACAACCTGTTAAACTGTAAAGCTATACAAGAGATGGTTTAAAATTGCTTATATTCAATCTTTTGGTATAAAATGATTAATAAAAGAAATAGCTATTATGCTAGTTATTGTATTATTTAGTATTAAATTGTATTTACAACCTGTTAAACTGTAAAGCTATACAAGAGATGGTTTAAAATTGCTTATATTCAATCTTTTGGTATAAAATGATTAATAAAAGAAATAGCTATTATGCTAGTTATTGTATTATTTAGTATTAAATTGTATTTACAACCTGTTAAACTGTAAAGCTATACAAGAGATGGTTTAAAATTGCTTATATTCAATCTTTTGGTATAAAATGATTAATAAAAGAAAATAGTTAATTCAACAGTTGCAACGAGTTTAAGAGTTCTAAGTCATTAATTAAATTCTGTGATTTGCAAAATAACAGATTAATCGGGTTAAAACTAAAGCAGACACCACCCATAACTGGTGAAATATTTTCACAGAATGGTCTGCAAGAAAAAAGTTGTTAGACTAAATTATGCACTCAGTTCTGGTAGTTAATATAATGATAAAAAGTATTATGTAAAATTGTATTTTGACTTGTATCAAAAGAAAACTAAAGGTTTTGTTTCCTAATGTGTGTTATATATAATCTGGTCAAAAAAAAAAATAAATAAATATAGATATATCTATTATATATATTCTAGTCAAAAATACATATCAGTATAAAGTGTTTTGAGTATGTTTTAAAATAAAAAGAGGGAATTGTTAGAGTATGCTCAACAAGGTATTAAGGTTGAAAGTACAAATATGCAACATAAATAAGGTATAAAATAAAGCTTGCTGAAATGTAGAAATAGAGCTTAGCAATATGCGATTAGCATCCATACTAAATGTCCCGCGGTAGTGGTGCTGCGGTAGCATTGTCGCCTCACAGCAAGACTTTGTCCCGTTCGATTCTCATCTAGAGCGTCTTCTCTGTGGAGGCATGCGTGAATGAGCGTGCCTTCGTTGAAGGTTGTGCTTCAGGGCTGGTAACTCAGCACGTAAAAATCCACTACCCAACATTAGCGGACCGGAGTTCCGCTGTGGCGACCCCTAACCGGGATAAGCTGAAAAGACACAACAACAACTAAATGACTATGGCATGGAAAAATAAGGAATTTGCTTAATGGACATGTTTTCCTACAGAATCGGTATGCGTTTCACACTGTCAGCAAGAAAGTTAACCTCTTACAGACTTAGCATTTCACATTGTTTTCCTGTTGCCATTCTTTAAGGAAGCAGGTTAGCTTTCTTACTGACAATCTGTACGTGTTTCTATCCTATGACACTGTTAAGCAAGGAAGTTTGAATAGATAGACAATACCAGCATTATTTCTCTACAGGATGAAAACATATTTTTCTGCAAACATCAGCAAACAGATGTTTTCATACAACGACCAAAATAGAATACCAAGGAGAAAAACAGGATGTAAAACCACTATAAAGAGATTATAGTAAATTAAATTGTTAGAGGTATTTTATACAGGAAATTGATCTTCTATGCTGATCGAGAAGTAAAGTGCACAGTGTAACTAAAGCTGCAACAGTAGTCCATGTGGTTTGTTATAAAAAGCTATTTATTAGTTACTGCTGTTAAAGTGACAGAGTTTGGTGCTGCATCAGTGTATATTCTGCAAGTTTCTGTGGGCAACAGACTGTGAATCTAATTATAACTAGACTTTGATTTCAGCAGAATCCAGCCAGCAAGACCTTAGTGTCTTAAGAAGGCTTAAGCAGCACCTTGATAATTAATTTTTCATAAGGGTGAATGATGGTTTAATGAGCGTGCACTTTCCACAACTACTCCTTTCTTGAATTGCTATTTTTGTGGGAGTTGCCTGCTAAATGTAAATACAATGTATAGTAGGGTGGGTGGAAATTGGGAGAGAGTAAAGCAGAGCAGGCAGAAACCACCGACCATTGGGAAACTGTTTCTGTGCATATAAAATGGTTACATTTGATGTACTGCTTAATGGATTAAACTGCAGCTCACTTACTGGCTCTCGGCTTAAGTATTGTTAGAGTACTGTACCTTCAGAGTAAAATGTGTTTATTCTGCCCTTAACTTTGGGATACATTCTGAGATGAGAAGTATCGTGGAACAGAAAAAACTTTTTTTATTCTGAGTTGAGTTTGGGGAGAATGTGGAATCCCAGGAGGCTAACTATTGATTTATCTAATACAAAGGACAGTCAGCAATGTGAGGATAGCTCTTGCTGAATAGTCTGTATATCTTTTAGATAAGACTTTAAGAGAGTTTGCTTTCAATTAATATGATCTGTACAGAGGGACCCTGGAAGTTATGGTTACTTTATGCGGGACCCTGGAAGTTATGGTTACTTTATGCAAGGTCATTGTAAAACCTTTTTTTTGGGGGGGGGTCCACCTCAATTTCACTTAAAAGTTGAGCTTAAGATAAATACTGTTATGGTGAGAGACCCTTAAATAAAGGGTTACATATGCTAACCTCAACCTTTTATGAGCTCAAATTCAATACATATGAGACCATAAAGGCAATGTTAGAAGCGCAAGGAGTAAGGCTTAGAATTATATTGGTAAAATGTACCATGACGTGGCTTTCATTGCTGATTTAATGTGATTATCAATCGGCACTGATATAATGTAATTATTGCCATTACACAGTAGTTATCAGTCAAATAACTAAAAAAAATTAAATGTGTGAACATTTTCTGGCATTTTTGTTAAAACCAGTGCTCAAAACTCCTTGAATTGTAGGAAGAATATGAAGTTAGTGAGATTTGAATGATTACTTAAACTGTACTTTTTTCCTGGTAAAACTACAGTGATGAGGAAGACAGTGTAATCTTCCAGTCATAACCAGCAGAAACTGTAGTGGCTGCAAACCAAGTAGTAAGAAAAATGTAGATGTGGGTTTTGGCCTTTGTCATTAGTGTGTGTGTGGGGGGGGGAGATTAAGTAAGATGGAGGCAGTAACTTAGAATATGGCTGTTACAGCTTCATTCTCAGGACAAGAACTTTCTCCTTTTGTGAGTGCATCACAGATGTTTGTGTCTACAAGGAAGCGATGTTCAAATATTCTGAAAGATGAATGGTGAAGCTAGTATCTCACCTGGCGATGTTGAAACATTTTGAACTGTCCACAGGTTATCACCTTTTTTCCCTTTCTAGTGTGGGTTAAAGTGTGTTTTTCTGGTTAGAATAAATATACCAGGACGAGGATAGATTTGTTAAATTTTTTTATAACCTTCTCTTGAAAAGCTTGTATTATAATGGTACAGCAAGTTATGCCTGTAACATTTCAAGCTTCTTTTGGATGATGCAAATGAGTGACAAACCAGATCAGGGACAGAGCCAAAAAGTAATGTCTATCAAAAGCCAAATCAGAAACAATTACTCTAATTCGCTTAAAATGTTAATAGCCTAGTACCAACCTATAAACCTATCGGCCCTTGGGCCTATACAAGCCTAGCCATAACAATTCCCTGGCTATTTCTTCCCACAGTATTTACTTCTCTGGACCTCTGTCTAGCAGGGCGACATGATCCCCAGGGTGAATTGCCTATCTTCCATCCAATCATCAAGGTTCCTTTTGAAGATGGCCAAAGAGGCACTCTGCTTGACATGTATGGGTAGTCTATTCCAGAGTCTGGAGAGTCTTTGGGTCAGGAACCTATCCCTCCAGCATGTTTTGTTCATTGTGATGACAAGGTTTGGATCCCTGGAGCGTGCGTCTCTTGAGGGATTGGGATTTCTTTAAGTGTAGCATGTCCAACAGCTCTGGGTTTGACATGCCCTTGTATGCTGAGCAGAGATCGCCTCTGAGTAGACTATCATAGTGTGTGTATTATTGACCATGTAGGTGCTAATTCCTGGCAGTTTCTAGCAATGGGGTGGGTTGCATGGGAACCAGAAGTCAGATGACCAGATGTATATGCTGTCATTTTGTACAGAGTAATGTTTTAATATTAGGTGAGGCAGAAGTCTCATTGTAGTCTGTTTCTTGGAACCTGACATAGAAGGATCTTGTAGATCAGTATGTATGTATACATTTAAGAAGCTTTTCATGGGCTTGCACATGTGCATAAACACTGAGCACGTGTGAGCCAGACTGCTATTTTGTAGAGAGCTGTTGAGATGCAGGCATGTAATGGTTTGTCAGTTAATCTGTTTGTTTATATTTGATGTTGCTGCTATCCATCCAGATGTGTTATTCTATATAATAAAGCATATAAACAAACTACCCCACCAGTTTATCGTGAATCATAACATAGTATGAGTGACATGGTGTCAGAATGGGATCCAGAATCAAGACCAAGAGGCACTTGGTTAATGTTGGAGGAATATAGAGGAATGGATCGTCCCTACAACTCACAAAAACAGGTCGGAAAAGAATTCCAGCTACTAAAACTTGCTTAAATGATTTCTTACTTGAAGAATATAAAAATAAGCACTCAGAACATTTAAAACAAATTTCTAGTTAAACAAAATGTCCGAAACTTCAACGTATTGATACAAATATTCAAAATAGTTACGAAAATGTTTAAAATAATGTCCCAGATCTCATAAAATGTATAAAATAAGGGAAATGATCGCATTTTTTTGCTATGTGCTACTTTTTCGCATTAATTAAAGTTATTCGAGATATCCAAGATATACAGAGTGTTTGTTGCAAGTCTGTGCAGTTTTACAGTACAGTTTTGCAAAATACAGCCATTTCAAAGCATATTTCACAAGATACAGTATTTCGAAGAGTTTATTGTGCATTTGAATGTTATTACAAGTACCTGGTATCTGCACATGTTCATTCATAATTACAAGAGCCATATTTGCAGTGTGTTTAAGCATAATTTGTTGGCATGGGTGAAGGATTTCAAAAACCTGGTCCACTTGTATTTGATGATAATACTGCAGAGAATTGGAGAGTGTTTGAGCAAGAATACAATATTTTCATACCGGCTGCATTTTCTGATAAAGATGCACGTACAAAGGCATTTATTCTGCTTAATTGAGCTGGTTCAGAAGCCATAGAGTATGTTCATTTGTGTATGCACCTGCTGTATTTGCAGGAGAGGGGGAAAACCATCATGTAGTGGTACCGGCTGAAACAAGGGAAGACCCCAAGTGCTTAAAATGTAAATTTTGAGAAATGTGTAACCCCCAAATGAATATTACGATGGAAAGGCACTTATTTTGCACATCAAAAGCCTGGCGAAACTTTTGAACCATATATAACTGACTTGAGAAACAAGGCTAAAATGTACAGATCTGGTGGGGATGTTTCCTCACCTAGCCTCATAGTCAACTGTTGTAATTGTGGTGGTAATCGTGTCTGAAAGAGAAAAGTGCTTGGCTTTTGGTTAGCCACGCCACATATGTAAAAAGTGGAGTCATTTCCAAAGATTTTGTAAATCAAAAGAGGCACATTCTATTAAAAGAGAACATTCAGAGACCGGTTGATCAACTGGAAACCTGTGACCCTACTTTTTATGTTGATGGTGTGTCTGTGCTTAATGAAACAGGCAATGCAGCAGACTTCTGGGCAAATAATTAAGTATTTTGTACTGTTCGGATAAATGGAAGACCCATAGAGCACAAAGCTGACACAGGTTAAAAGTGCAATGTTATGTCAGCAGAATCATTTGCTAGAGTATGTGCTGGTGAGAAGCTTGATTTGGCAAGGTGTATGAAGCTTGTTGCTTATGGTGGTGAAGAAATTCAGACAGAAGGTTCAGTAGTGCTTTCATGTTACTCTGCTGGGAACGGCTATGATTTGCAATTTTATGTAGTCAAAAGGCACGTACAGTCATTATTAGGTCTCCAGAACAGTTTCAAAACGGGACTACTTTCATAAGGAAGTCCACCATGTAAGCTTGAAAGACTACTGTTCTAATTTCACCCAGTCTATTTTCACTACCTATGCTGATCTTTTTGAAGACAAACTAAGCAAAATCCCAGTGGTGTACTCCAAGAAGTTAGACCCTGAAGTCAGCCCAGTTGTCAGACCAGCCCAGAAAGTTCCAGTAGCTATGCAGAACAGAGTTGAAGCCGAGCTCGATAAAATTGTGCAACAAGTTGTGATTTGTCCAGTTGACGAATCAACTGAATTGGGTGTCTTCCATGGTAGTAGCTCATAAGAAAAGATTATATCAGAATATATATTGATCCATGAGATTTAAAGCACTGAAAAGACCTCTTCATCCAATGCATATAGTCAAAGAAGTCGCTGCTCTTATGCCAAATACCACTGAAGAAAGTAGACCAGTGGCCTATGCGTCCAGAACTCTAACCCAAACCAAGATGCAGTATGCCCAGATAGAGAAGGAGCTTTTGGCAATTGTGTTTGCATGTTCAAAGTTCCATGATTATGTTTATGGCCAACCTATTAGAATCGAAACAGATCGTCAACCTCTAGTCACTATTTTGAGAGAGCCTATGCATACAGCTCCAGCCAGATTGCAACACATGATGTTGAAATTTCAAAAGTATAATTTTAATCTTGTCTACACAAAAGGCAAACTTCTTTATCTTGTTGATTACTTATCTAGATCGCCCAGAAATGCCACTGACCAGCATTTAAATGAGCAACTTGATTTTGAGGTCATGGAATTGAGAAATCTTTCTTCCGTGTGTCTTGATGAGCTTAGAAGTCACAGAGCCTCAGATCCAGTTCTTCAGAAGCTCAACCACTTTATCATTCAAGGAAGGCCATCAAAGCAATCTTGTTTACCTCATGACCTGCAGCCATATTTTCCTTACAGAGATGAGATTTTGTTTGACAGTGGTGTCCTCATGAAAAGGTCCAAAAGTGATTTCCAAAATCCTTACAAGAGTACATTACTATCTTGCGTCATGGCCACCCAGGAACTGATTCTACCAAAAGAAGGGCGAGAGAACTAGTATTTTGGCCTTCTACATCGAAGGATATTGAGAGAGTACTTTCATCTTATTCTGTATATTGTAGTACTAAGCCACTTCAACAGAAAGAACCACTTCAGCTAAACCAGATTCCTGAACTACCTTGGTTGACAGTAGCTACAGACATTTTTGAATGGAATGGTCAACATTACTTGGTGGTAGTAGACTCTTATTCAGATTGGTTCATGATTGACCTACTTAATCTGGTGTCCAGTACTGTCATTACTAAGCTGAAGTATCATTTTGCAGTCCATGGTACTCCACACACAGTTATTTCTGACAATGATGGGCAGTTTACAAGCCAGCAGTTCAAAAGATTTGCAAAAGAGTGGGACTTTATCCATGTTACGAGTAGCCCTAAGTACCCACCATCAAGTGGTTTGGCAGAACGTGCAGTTCAGAGTATGAAACGGTTATTAGAAAAGTCTAAATGAGACAATAGCAATGTTTTTCTGAATCTCCTAAATCTCAGAAATATTCCTCGTGATAAACATCACCTGCACAAAGGCTTTTGTCGAGACAAACCAGAGCCACACTACCATAGCAACCTGTTGGTTCTTTGTGCTAAGAACAACAAAGCAGTGAGAGCGCAACGCATGGAAAAGCATTTGTCCCAGAAGTCCTATTATGATGCATCCAGCAAACCGCTCAATCCATTATGAGAAGGGGAGATGGTGAGGATGCAGATGCCCAGAAGTTTTGATCAGATTGGAGTTGTAAAAAGTGTATATCCAGGGCCAAGATCATACATTGTGGAATCACAGGGAGTTAAATTTAGGCAGAATCAGAAATAATTATTACCGGTGTCTGACCTGTATTGCAGTATTTTGTATGTGAAAAAGACTCTAGATTTCAGAGTGAGTTATTTAGTGTTCCAGTTCTAGAGGACATTCCAGCAAATATTCCTGTTCCTGTGAAGATTCCTGAAACAGAATGTTCACTGGTGACTGCCTCTGTTGCTAAACCCAGTCCTAATTGCTGTGTCACTAGATCAGGTCACATTTCCAGACCATGTTCCAGATACAGGGCAACTTGGACATGAACATTGTGTGTATTTCTCAGTGTCTGTATAATTGCATGTCTTTTTCAGATGTCATTTTATTGTGGACAATTCACTAAAGAGGGAGGATGTAGATCGGTATGTATGTATACCTTTACCTTTTAAGAAGCTTTCCGTGGGCTTACACATGTGTATAAATACTGAGCACGTGTGAGCCAGACTGCCATTTTGTAGAGAGCTATTTGAGATGTAAGCATGCATGTATGTAATGGTCTGTCGGTATGTATGTATACCTTTACCTTTTAAGAAGCTTTCCGTGGTCTTACACATGTGTATAAATACTGAGCACGTGTGAGCCAGACTGCCATTTTGTAGAGAGCTATTTGAGATGTAAGCATGCATGTATGTAATGGTCTGTCAGTTAATCAGCTTTATATTTTATGTTGCTGCTATCCATCCTGGTATGTGTCTATATAATAAAGCATACAAATGAACTACCCCACATGTTCATCTTGATTCATAACATAAAATTAGTGACAGATCTCTTCCCATCATCTTACCTTGTGCTAGTAAGTGACCAGGGAATAATGATTATTTTAAATTAGGAAAATATAGTGAGATTATCATTTTTCTGTATCTGTGTGAATGTATTCATAGGTTCATAGGTTTATACTAGGCTATCTGCCCTAAGGCATTTATAAGCCTAGCCCAGAGTTTTTGTGGCTTACGCCACCCCTTATGTTAAAAAATACTGTGCCCATTAGTTTGTTGTGCCTCTGTCCAGCAGTGACACAGAGATGATTCCCGGGGTAAACCTACGATCTCCCATCCACCGGTCAAGATTTCTCTTGAACAGAGCCAGCGAGGCGCTCTGCCTCACATGGACCGGGATTTTATTCCACAACATAGGGAGTCTCTGGGTGACAAATCTATCCCTCCAGCATGTCCTATTTATATCCGTGCTAAGGTTTAAGTCGCTTGCTCTAGTGGATCTGTAGATTTGGATTTTTTGAGGTGGAGCATGTCCATTAATTCCGGGTTGGACATGGCCTTGTATGTCAGGCACAGGTCACCTCTGAGCAGACGGTATGCGACTGAATAGAGCTGGAGTATCTTCAGTCTGGCAGCATATGACAGATTTTGGAGTCCCTTTATCCTTTTGGTGAGGAACTTTTGGGGTCTCTCCAATTGCTGCAGGTGTCGGGTGAGATGCATCCCGAATGGGGCATTGTACTCTATCATTGGTCTGATAAGTGAAGAGTACAGGGGAACAATGACCTCACTTGATCTGGATGTGAATCCCTTCATGATAAGGTGGGCAATGTAGAAGGTTTTTCTAACCACTTTAGCAATGTGAGTGTCAAAAGAAAGGCCACTGTCAACCTGGGTCCCCAGGTCCCTGATAACCTCTTCTGTGCTTAGTGGATTGCCACCTATATGGTAGCTTGGGGTTACCTTGTTTTTCCCGAAGGGTATGACTATACATTTTTTGGCATTTAACTTCAGGCCATGGCTCTGGCACCAGCTATCAGTTTCCGTGAGACCCCTCTGAAGGATATCCGTGTCCGATGTACTTTCCACTATGGCTCCCAGTTTGCAGTCATCTGCAAACTTTGTCAGCCATAGTCCTCCTATGTTAGCCTGTACTTCTGAGAAGTAGATGCCGAACAGCAGGGGGCCAAGGACTGAGCCCTGTGGGACACCACTTGTGACCGGCTTGGAGTCTGACATGGCGCCAGCTACTCTAACCCTGTGGGTTCTGTCCTTTAGCCAGTTTGCACCCCATCTTGTGACATATGGGTTTACATTTAAGCTGGTAAGTTTCTCTATAATACCCGAGTGGGGTATTGTGTCGAAAGCTTTTGCAAGGTCAAGGTAGGCTGTATGGACTGCCTTTCCCTCATCAATGGCCTTGGTGACTGTTTCGAAGAAGTCGACCAAGTTCAAAAGGCATGATCTGCCCTTGACAACGCCAAACTGGGTCGGGTCCAATGTCTGCAAGTCCCCTATGTCTTTGTTTATGAGTTCCATTATGATCCTCTCTATAGCTTTGCAGACCAGGCTTGTTAAGCTTATGGGGCGGTAATTACCAGGGTCCGTAGAGGCACCGCCTTTGTGGAGTGGGACCACAGTTGCCGTACGCCACTCCTTGGGCACGTATCCTGTGGTAAGGCTAAGATTAAACAGCTGCTTTATGTGCGGGTTTAGTTCCTCATTGAGTTCGTGTAGCACACAGCCGGGGACACCATCCGGTCCCATTGATGCTGTGTTTTTAGCTTTAGAGAGAGCAGCTTTCACCTGCGCATTGGAGATGTCTGGGAGGCTGCACTCTGCTGGGATAGTTATCTCTCCTTTTGGGGGGGAGAGGGGGGGTGAAGTTTGCACTGAACCTGTCTGCCAGTATGTTGGCAATGTCTGTGGGTTCAGTGAATTTGTATCATTTTGGACTAATTCTGAGCATATCTGGGAGTTTCCACCCAGGTTTCTAACATAGCTGAAGAAGGCCTTATGATTGTCTTTTGAATCTATGGCAATTTTTCTCTCAAAGTTTGCCTTGGATGATTTTATGAGTGCTCATATTTTTTTACTAATAATGATCAAAGGTGTCTTCTCTTTTATGGATTTTGCTTTATCATGTAACAGCTTCCTTCTCTTATTGTAAAGTTTGTTTATGGCTGGGGTCCACCAGACTGGACGTTTGCCCTTGGTGGAAAGAGTCTTGGTTTTATTAGGGATTGCCTGATCCATGCAGTCCTGGAGGTGTTCGTAGAAGGCATTTGTAAGGGCTTCCGCAGCTTGGGTTGTGGTTTCCACTGGCTCGGGGGCCTTGAAGGATACCACGCCAGTCTTGAGTAGTGTGAAGTTTGCTTTAGAGAAGTTCTTCACTGTGGTCTTTTTTGTTTGGGGTGGGGGCGGGATGTGGATATCCAGTGAGATTAGTTTATGATCTGATCTCACCAATGAGGGATATACTTCCGGTGTGGAGCATTTTGTCCCCATGTTTGTGATGATGAGATCTAGTATATTTTCTCCTCTTGTGGGAACGGTGACTAGTTGTTCCATGGCATTTGAATTTATGAACTCCAGGAACCTTTGGGCTAGAAAGTTTGGGCTTGAGTAATGTTCCCAGTCTATATTCGGGTAGTTGAAGTCACTCAATATAATGGTGTTTGGAGATACATTTATACCCTCCAGTGTCTTCGTGAAGGCTGTGTGGGGTTCCTGAGTTTGAGAGGGTGGCCTGTAGCATGCTACAAATTGTAGAGCAGTTTTGCCTATGGTTAATTGCACTTGGATGGTTTCCGATGCTTAGTGCGTTGCCACCAACCTGGAGGTGTGGGTATCCTTGATGAATATGGATACACCCCCTCCTTTTGTGGTGTGGTCCGGGTTTTGGGGCCGGAACGCATGATATGAGGTAAAACCTGATAGTGCCAGGGTGCTCTCAGGAGCCTTGAACCAGGTTTCAGTCACAGCACAGACATCGATGTTCTCCATAATGAGAAGGGCCTCGATAGAGTGCATTTTGAGATTTAGACTTCTGGCATTGAGCAGCATTACCCTTAGTTTCTTCCCATTTTTGTTTTCTAGGGTGGTAGGTTTAGAATTTGAGCCTTGCCTAAAAGGCACTATGGGGGTGGCAAGAGCCTTAGCCAATATCCGAATCCCAGGGTGACAGGGGCAAGCCGTCCCTTGCGAAGCAGTGTGGCTTGTCAAGCATGTCATCCCAGGCAGACAGACACTGGATCCCCTTTGAATGACACCAGAAATTAAGCCAATTGTTAAAGCTGATCATCTTGTCTCTATGTTGTGGCATCATTCTTGGTGAAGGAAGGATGCTGCTCAGGGTCAGGGTCATACCTGCCTGGGCTACATAATCAGAGAGCTCCTCTATGTCTCTTTTCATGTAGTCCAGGGAGGTACGTCTCGGGTCGTTCACACCAGCATGGACAATGACTGTGTCATATTTGTACTTGCTGTGGAGTGACCCGAGTGCTTGTGTTATGTGGCGGATTCTAGCGCCGGATAGGCAGCTTACTGTGACCCTCTCCTTGTTCAGCCTGGTGAGTGGGACGTCAGTGTGTCTGACTATGGAGTCACCTATGACAAGTTTGTTTGGTGTTGTATTTGGCCTTAAGGGCTGTGACTGCTTTGCACACTGATTTTGTGTTTTATGTGTTGCCTGTGGTATGTCATGAGGTGGCGGTTGCTTGGGTGTCTGCTTTGGAGGCCTCTGCTGTTTAGGTAAATTTTTGCTCAGAGCCTCCGAGTATGTCTTTGTGTGTTTATGTGTTTGATTCATTGTTGTGATAGCTTTATGTGAGACTGGTTTTGTGGTGTGTGTAGTTGCTTTCTCCTCCTGTCTGGTCTTGCCAGTCCTGAGTTGAGAGAGCTCAGCCTCCAGTTTGGCTAAATAGCTGCATCTCTTGCAAGTATTTGTGTTATGTGGGAGGAGGAGAGGGTTGTCTGTGTACGAGGCAATTGTAACATTGCCTCAATATTCCCAGATTCACCAACTGGACAGGAGAGGACGCCAGCATCTGGCCCTTCGACATGCTAGAGAAATTAAGAAGTTTGGGGTGTAACTGAATGAGAGAGGACTTGGTAAGGAAGTGGGTACTCCTGGGGGGGGGGTTTGCTAGTGAGGGACTTTGTATAATACAGAAGTGCTAAGCCTAAAAAGAAGATGCTTTTAAGACAAGTGCTGAGCTTTTTTTTTTTTTTTTTTTTTTTTTGGAGGAAAAAAAAAAAAAAGCTTTTTAGGAACAAGTGCTGCGCTTTTTAGTTAAGGGATATACTGTTTAGATTACTAGTAGAGCAGTTCTAAGGGAAAAAATGTGGTTGAAACTTTGGTGTGTATTGTAAATAGATATTTAGTATTTTCATGTTCTTTTCTTATTTATTATTAAATATATTTAAACGTTTAATTGTGGCTGGTCCTTTAGAGAATATTTTAACCTTTGAGAGTACTCCTATCTGTTTGACTCTGTGGCCACTCCTGAAAGCCTTACTGCATTGGTCAAAACACTACCATTTGTGTTAATATTAATTTCACTCATTATAATTGGGTACCTTTGTAAGAGCCATGGAGTATTTGGTTTTGGAGTGTCTGGTGACTGTTGACTACCTTATAGTCTGGGCAGAAGGGGGCATAGCTAGTAAACCTGTGCCAGCCTTTTCCAGATATGTGTGTGTGTGTGTGTAAATCAAATCTGAGTATGTGTGTGTCAGCTGCTTGGAGCACGGGCACAAAGCACTGGTTTCACAAAGAGGGTGCTAGAGAACTTGGCTTGGGCAATTTGCTTAGTATTTAATAGCTGTGCCTGTGGGGAGCCTTAATGGGGACCTGGGGAGAGATGGAGAGAGAAACCCAGGCCCCGAGCTGTGTGTGTTCCCTCTGTGCTCTTAAGGGAAATTGTGCTTGATGCAGAGAGCTGCATCTGGAAATGTTGGGTGTATCCATTTTTGCCCCAAGTGAATGTCTCTCTACAGTGTCAGTGGTGACGATTCAAGTTCCTTGATTACTGGCTCAAAGAGGGGACGTCACACACCTAATGAAAGAGCAGCAAAAATTTAGGGAATCGCATGAGCTAGAATAGAAGGGTAGATATTTCACCGTTTCACAGATATGAACCATCAACACCATTACTCATGCTAACTTCCCTAGTGTACTGAGACATCTTAAATCCCACACCATATACCTAAGGATGGATGCAAAACTTCTTTTACAATATGGAAGAGACCAGCATCAAGTGTTATTTAACTCCATTTTTGTTACCTAAAATAGCCTGTCCTGTGGTAGTTAAGAATGTGGGGGGAGAGACTAAACAAAATCTATTACAAAAACTGTAAAACTGGAAGCTCTTACTAGATATGGGCAGTGAAAATGTTTCAGTCCTCTTTGTTTTATTTAAAGGTCTGGTATACTTTTTATCAACCAGAGGAGAAGTTGTGGACAATAACAGAGTTGAAGGAATCTATTTGGGAGGGGAAGAGGGCAAGTGTTAAGTGGGATAAGTTGATTCTCCCAGTAGAACAAAGTGGTTTTAAGATTTCAAGATCTGAAGGGATATTTTATTTTTTTATTTATTTATTTTATTTTATTTTCTGTTTAACCAGGATAGTCCATTGGGCCCAAAGAAGCCATTTTCAATGGAGTCCTGGGGAGAAAAGCTCCACATACAGATTATACAAAGATTATGTTACACAATACATAAAATACAAATATTAATTTCAATACATAGATTATATAGAGAAAAACATAAGTATCAAACAAAACAAGTAATAGAGGCGAAATATAAAAATAAATAGCATTGTGTTTTTTTTTTTGTTTTTTTTAATTACTTGGTACAAGGGAGGAGTTGAATGGTGGAAGCAAGCATGAATTTGCTAGCTGGGAATGGAAAAAGAAAGAGGAGTAGTAGTGGAAGTAGGGTAGGTTATGAAGGATGTGAGAAGGAGCATTCCCATGAGGATGTTAGATGAGAGTGTAGTAATTTTTTAAAGTGTGGGAGGCTAGCAATTGTACGGATGGATGGGGGAAGGGAGTTCCATTGGCGTGCTAGTGAGAAGGACAGGAGGTGTTGTCCTGAGCGTATGGGTCTATAGACCTCTATGAGGTTTTGATTGTTAGATCTTAGAAGTCTTTGTGTTTGATGCATTTTAAAGGTAGTTGAAAGAGAGGGACAGAGTGCTGGTTGGAAGATGAGTTTATGTGCATAGGTGAGTTGAGTGTAGGAGAGGTAGTGGGGTAGCTCTAGCCAGTTGAGTTTTTGGAGAGGTTCACAGTGATGGGTGGATGATTTGCTGCTGGTTGCAAATCTGGCTATTTTATTGTAGCAAGATGATAGTTTGGATTTCAGAGAAGATTGTAGGTTTGTTAGAAGAGGGGCGCCATATTAAAGCTTCACAGTTAAAACTTGTATACATAACACCAGCAGAAGGTTATAATTCACTATATTGATGAAGCGGGGGGGGGTCAAGAAATGAGTAAAGTTTGTGATTTTGGATGCAGATCCTTAAGGAGAATAAAGCAACCATATAGAATATTGTATTCCTAAAGTTGCAGAAAGTGTTCTAAGAATTAAGCCAACATGGGAATGGAAAAAGGTGATTTTTGCCAGTAGGGATGACTACAGTTAGGAATACAGACAATAGTCATGATGCGGCAGGAACTGTCTGGAAAAATCTGGCAAAGGAACCTAGATATTGGGAGCAAAAGGCTAGAGAGGGAAAGGTAATGGAATGGGGTTAGGCCAAGAAGAACTTTGGACTGCAGGTTAGAGATCCCATCCCCTATGGGCAAAGAGAGAGGGCTAGGGGAGTCCTAAGTAAATGATTTGCTGTGGTAGAGGTTTTAGTTTAATCTAGAACAGAAGCTGCTCTTAAAAAAAGGAATAATTAGTAGGGCTTGTTAAATATTGTATGACAAATGTAAGAATCCATCAAAAGGAGGTTAGAAAAGATTGTGAAGAGAGACTAGAAAAGCAGTTTACAAGGAGCAATGGGGGGCAAATTTATGGCTGCCAAGTGTGCAATAGAGTCCAGAATGTTATTGCTACTTTAAATATGACTTTTCTGTTGCATTAATTGAGTAGATATGATAGTCAACCAGAACCACTGGTCTAAAGGTTGGGCTTTGGGAAGCTTGTCTTCAGTATTTCATAGTAGGCCATAACAGAAATGTTTTTGTGAGTTCCTCACAGCTGACCACCAGTTGCAGCCGGGGCTTCTCCTCATCCAGTGGGTCTACCAGGCATTCCGTACCTCCCCTAAACTTGCTGTGCCCTATGATGCTTTAGGCTGATGAAGAAATGGAAGCTCTTGGCTCAGTGTTATATTGCTGCTAAAGAGTGTATTTGTAGTTTTATACCATAGCATTCTTCTCCTCCATGCACCCATTAATGTCCAGGAATGGACGGGCAATGGGGATGTATTGGCATGTCTTCCTCTGCAGCTATTCAGCCAGTGCTTCTTGCAGATCTTCCAGAGGACAACACCCCCTCTGCACATCCCTATCTTCCATTAGGGATCAACTGCAAGGTGCACCCCTCCTTTTGGATAGGCACACACATCTTTCCCTGCCAGCTCTTCGGATCCCTCAGCTGCTAGTCAAGCTTGAGTCACCTGGGCCATAGTATGAGTTGTATCTCTCTCTGCCATAGTACTGGCTTATTCTCTAAGAGAAATGAGTATGAAATGTACTTTTAAGTTACTTTAAGTCTCTATCACAGCAAAGTCATGTGTAATGGAGTGACCCATTTAAATTGTGTGGTAAAACATGATCAGAAAGTGAACCTGGCCTACTTTCTTTTATAACCTCCCTGCCCCTAAACCTTCCAACTCAAAAGGATGTCATAAGTGGAATGGCATGGGTAATGATGCTCGTATCACCTTTGCACCTCCCACCTAGGTAGCCCTTCCAAAAAAGCATCATTCCCCAAGTTGAATATCAGGTACATGTTTCTCCGCTCTCATCTTTTAACTCTAAGAGGAAGAGCACCTAGAAAACATCAGTTTGGGACAGGAATGTGATATAAAAGAACTTGACCAAGAGACCGTGTATAAATATTGGAAATTGATGAAGGATCAACAATAAAACATGAACAAATGTGAATAAAACTTAGTAAAGAATATTTTAGAAGATTCAAGCTTAAACCAGTTTGCTCTTCTTGTCCTAACTTACAATT
>NC_056747.1:325065754-325124056 GCF_019279795.1 Protopterus annectens
CACTTGATGCATTACAGATACCCAGGGTATATTAAAAGATGGCTAGAGTGTATTGCGTATATCAGGGAGGGGAGCCCTCACTACATTATAGAATTTCCACATGATCTGGTGCGGTGAATGAATCAACATGTAGGCATTCTCTGTAGCAGCTATTGCAAAGTTTATAAAACTGCTGATGGAAGGGAGTAGTTAACACTGAGCAGATGACTGGATTGGCCTGCTCCCTACCACCAGGATGTCACCACCATAGGATGTATAGATGGTTTTCCCATTCCAGTTATGAGGATATTTTGTGATACAGCTCTTGTGTCCAAGTAGAGTGAGCTGGTGTGCTTTCTGGGCCAAAGTTGTACAAGCAAACTGTTGTGCCCTTATGCCCGCTTCATGGACCTGTAAGATGAAGAACTGGGCTGACAGGTTGCAGGTAAGGGGGGCATTGGGTAGTCCATACAGATGGGAGGTGAGGGAAAAAAGGATGCCAGTATAGGCAGCACAATGGTAAAAATACATCAAACTGCTCCTTATGTTCCTGTTAGGAAATGGGTTGGTGCAACAACAAATACTGATGGACCATAAATGAAGCATACGTAAGAAATAAGTAGAAATAAATTGAAGCACTGATTGCCAGACTTCAGTAAAGAACCATGGTGCAGCCACCTCAAATGCACTACCTGTGATATTGTAGGCACAGTGTAATACTAGCAAACACAAGTAAAATATGGGTATGGTGTTTGCATCCATTTTATGATAGCCTAACAAGATGGCATGCATACTGGGGGAAAGCAAGGAGTAGTGCACAACAGTCATCAGAAAGTGATGCACAGTGGAAACTGACATGGTCTTTGGGAGGAAGGCGCAACAGTGAAGCATGTTGTGAGTGCCTGGAATAAGACTTCATCTGGAAAATTAGAAGTCCTAGTATGAGCATTAGTGTGTAGGCTGTCTGCAGTCCATATACATGCACTACACAGCAGGGAGGTCTTTAGCAATAGCTGTAGCTAGTCATCTGGTATGCATGTATTGCAGATAGATTCACTGTTGTATAGTGCAGAATATTTTCCTTATTACTGCTAACTGTTACTACCACTTTAAGCCGTATGCATGAACTTACAAGATATTTCTTCACTGCCTGTCTTTTTAAAAGTGCTGCAAACTTCATCTGTGGCAGGAGGGGCTGGACACACTTTCCATTTTGCTGTGAGTTTAAACAATGTATCCTACTAACCTGGGATAACTCTGTCGGCTCTGTACTGGTTAAGGAGCTCTTGATCAGTTAAGGTAGTAAGACTGTCTCTAGTACACAACTGTTGCTGCAGCTTGGAAGGGTGTATGACACTTTTACCCACTACTTTTTTCCTGTGCATGACTGCCAATCTAATGATAAGTGCTGTATACCGCCATAGCAACTTTCCATCTGAGATTCCAGAACATCCTATTGAATTCTTTTCATTATTATGCTTAGTTTATTATTTCATACTATTCAGAAATCTGTCTCTGTCTGATAGCATTCTTATTTATACTGCCCTTTGTTATTAGCTGTGCTCTCTGTTTTGATAACTTCCATGGCACTACAGTTGTAGTTATCCTGGTTGCTATTTTATATTTCTCTGTTATGAATCATCGCTTTATTTTATAATTGGTTCATGACAGTCTGTGCCAAATTATGTAAATCTTTCTTTTTAAGACTGTTGCTGTTCTATGTTTTGATGTTCATACTCTTGAAGAAAGAAATAACACATATAACAATAATGGCCAAGTAAGGCAATTAAGGCCAAGGAGAAAGGAAACCAATTATACTTAATATGAAAGGAAACTCATTTTATTAAATCTGGAAGGAGGGAGTTGTAGTCATAGTACTGAATGAAAAATAAGGTCGGGTTGTAAGTTAACCTTTAGGCCTAGGATGTGAACCCATGAACTGTTCTTCCCCAAAGTGCAGTAAACTGCAGCATGGACTTGGGATATTTGGTGGATAACAGGAGGTCCAGGGCCAGTTGGATAACAGATGGGTGGGCATTAACAGTCAACTGGCACATTTTGTGTCTGCATGTTTCTGTATTTTTCTTTTGGTTCTATTACCATGATGGGAATGAACCCCATTCCTAAGTCAAAGTATGATTAAAATTAATTAAGTTAGTATTGTTTTCAGTCTTTGATGTTAGCCAGAAGTGCTCCTCACAGCACATGCAATGTGCCCAGTAGTGACTCCTGCATTTGTACAAAGTTATATGTGTCTGTAACATATCTAAGTGTGATTTGTAAATCTTTTTTTATGACCTGTTGCTCCTGCTACTATTGGAACTGTCTGAATAGCCTTCTTCCACATTGCCCTTGTTTCTGCCTGCAAATCTGGTATTTTATGATGTGCCTCTTTGTATGTAAGACACTATAGTAACTGGATGTAGCAATTTCAATAATTAGTGCTACTTTTGTCTTATTTTCCTGGGCTACTATGTCTGGCTTTCTTGCATCTACTTTTTGAACTGTTGGCAATGGATGGGCTCATGTTTCCAGTGTTTTTCAGCAACTTCAATATTATAATGTTTGCACATTCCCTAATGCAACAGTCTTGCAACATTATTATGCCTTTCGGTATACAGTTCTTCTGCCATTAGTATATCACAGCCATCATCAAGATGTGCTACTGTTGTTCAATGGACTGAGTAATCAAAGTATACGTAGTCCACTGTCTTGGGCCACCAAAATTAACCTTTTGTCGTTTGGTTTAAATTCACCTCTCCTTAACCATTCCTGTGTTCGATCTTGATCAGCATGAGATTGTTCCAAGACTTTTTTGTACTTGCAACTATATTTATGCATTTTTCACATTTGTTGCCTTCTCATCTGGCCCTTCACCTTGTATTCTTTTGTGTTTTGTTTCATCTACTTCTGGTTTGATTTCCATTCCTGCTTGATGCCAATATGCTTATGCCAAACTAAGCAAGGAAGTCATCTTAGACATATGTTCGTCATGTTTTAAAACTTTCACTACATTTTTGGGTCTTGTGAGGTCAGCAGATACGTATGCAGTCATACAATTGCAGATCTGTACATTTAATCAATTTCGAGGAAGCCCGTACCTCCTTCAGAATGGGAATATGTAGTCTTGGTATGCACTGATTTTTTTTTTTTTATAAATCATTGAAGCATGAAGCTTCCTTGTTTTCGTTTTCACGTCCAACTTATCCAACACCTTTTGGGCCAGTCAGTCACTCCAAAACTGTACATTGGGACAGGAAGAGTAACTTGGTTTAAAGCATGGACTTTGTTCCTTTTCAGTATTGGTCTCCTAAAATATTCCTTACCAAGTTTTATTTGCATTTATTCATGTTTTAATGTTGATCCTTCATCAATTCCCAAATATTTATACACTCCCTCTTCAAGTTCTGACATTCCTGTCCCAAACTGATGGTTTCTAGGTGCTGCAGCTTTCCTGCTTTAAAGGTTGCTTTTTATCTTTTATCAAGACCAAGTGACCTTCTTATATCATCATCTGAAAAAGTTTTGACCCCTTGCAGTTGCGTTTTCAGTTCCTCATCTGATGAACTATACAGTTTTAAATTGTCCACAAAAAGAAGACAAGTCTTTACATTTGTTTTTTTGGGAGCCAAATTATAGCCATGACCTAATCTGTTAAGTAGACAGCTTAATGGGTTAAGGGCAAGACAAACCAGCAGTGGTGACAATCACTCTGGAATATCCCCCTTTGGATTTTTATCCCTGCAGTAGTAATTTGTCTTTTATCATGGCTTTGCCACTGTTTCATGGTCACTGTAATGTTAGTGATCAAAGTAGGCTGTATCTTGTACATTTTTAAACATTCTTTTATCCATGAACGTGGGATAGTATTGAATACTTTTTTGTGGTCTGTCCATGCCATACTTACATTATTCCCCTTTTTACAGTTCTCCATTATGATTTTATTTAATAATAAATGATTCTTTGTTCCATATGTTGTTGTTTGTCTTTCGGCTTTTCCCTGTTAGGGGTCACCACAGCGGAACTCCAGTCCGCTAATGATTGGCAGTAAATTTTTATGGTGCCGAGTTGCCAGCACGACGCCCAACCTTCAACGAAGACACGCCCATTCATGCATTTCTTTCGGAATGCCACTCTATTTTCTTTTATTACCCTTTTGTTGTATTGCCATAATTGAGTTTTTTCTAAAGGACTATAAATTCTGTCAGCATCATTTCCAGTGTATAGTTTATAGGTCATTGGAAGGCAAGTTACTGGTCTGTAGTTTTTAGAATAGCTTGCAGGCTCGCTCTGAAGTAGGACCATTGTTTTTCCTGTTAACCAGGCTGGTGTCTGTTCAAGGTGCGCATACAAATAGTTCATCTGATAATGTAAAGTTTCATTCATTCCTTACTGATAGAACTTCGGTTCCATCCTCGGAACCGACACGGCCAGTACCAAGCTTGTGCCCGCCAAAAACTTTCAGCTAAGTCCTACCCACAATGCCCCTCTCATAGTCTCTTCAGATCTCATTTGCTGCGTTCCTCATCAGACCTGCCAAGCCTTTCTCTCAAGTTAAGTGTAGTGTTTTTGTGGTTTTTCGAATATAATTACTTTCCTTTAGTCAGTTCTCTTTAAGGTTATCTCTTTTTTGTCTTTAAATTCTATATTTTCTTACTAAACCCTACCCTCTACCTCCGGTAGTTCTTTTCATACCATTGTTGGTACTATCCCTCTCCCCTACTTTTGGTAGGCCCTTTCCCTTACCACTTTTTCGTATTTCTTAGTACCATTGTTGGTACTCCTTCCTTCTGTCTAAATATATATAAACTCATCTACTTTACTGTAACTTCTTGCTGTTGTTTTTTGGTAGTTGTAATTTAGGACTATAGTGTTTTGTGTTTTTCTTTTTTTTTCATAATGTCTGATAAAGCGAAACTGGCTTTCAAGCAGTGTGATAAGTGCGGGCGTAAGATGCCCAACTCAGACGCCCACGCCCGGTATGTTTATTGTTTTGGCGTTGACCATATTAACGTGTTTTGTGATATTTGCTCTGGTTTCAGCAACTGTACGTTAGCTGAACACAAGAACAAACTTATTTTGAAGGGTCAAAGGGAGGTCTCACCACCTCCTAAACCCAAGGATGTTAAAAAAAAATAAAGAAAAATGGAGTCACTTGGTTCCAACATCTCTGTCCTCTTCGGAACAGAGTCGACACCAGACCCGGCACCAGGGTCTCTGTCTTCTCCCTCGGTGCCGACCTTGATTATGACACAGGCTCCTACTCCTGTACCAGCATCGGTACCATCCCCGGCCACAGTACTGATGACTTCAATGGCTCCACCTATGATGACACCTGCAGTTCCAAAGATTGAGCACCTTGCCAGAACAAGATACTCACAATCTTATGATCCTTTTTTGGGGCAGCAGTTCAGCCCATTTATTGAAAGACCAGAACCTCCATTGGCAGCGTCCATCAGATCCACCAGGAGTCTCTCGGAACAAGATGTAGTGAGGGTTGTGGACCAGCTTTTGGCAGTTAGAGGCTTACCGACCCCGACTAGGTCTTCCCTCCCTCATGGAACAGAAGCTTTCCCAGCAAATTCACCTGTTTATCCTCCTCCAACCTCCTCCCAAATTTGAGATTTCGGTACCAATGTCCATCCCGGTGCACTCTGTCTCTGCTCCGACAGCGGAGGTTTCCCTGTCGGCTCCGATGACTGACTTGGTGCCACGGCTGCTTTGGAACTGGTGCACCCTCAGAGAAGTGATTGGGCTTCCGGCACTGTGGCACCTAGCTCTGCGCTGATTTTTTTCTGTGGCTTCATCTATGGTCCTGGCTCCAGCAGCTACCAGTACTCTTGAAGCTCCTCACCTAGAGGTAGGCACGTCAGGGTGGGGTGTAACCCCGGTTCCGAAGTTGCCCTTCTCGGTTCCTGGCTCCTGGCTGCCGTCCCTCTTTAGGCAGGCCTGTTTTCAGGGTGATGGAATGGGTCCTCGATTCTACAGGCTCACAGTTGGCACCATTGGTATCAGAACCAGAACCCCCCTCTAGCATACCTCCTACTCTGGGATCTCTGGCATGGGAGCTGCAAGATCTTCCCTTGAAGGGAACCCTTTCTCCGGAGTCCTCCTCAGAAGACCCCACTGGAGAGTCACCCCAGAAGAAACTTTACAAGAGGAAGCATCTCGATTCCCCTGAGGAATCCATCACCGAAGACACTGCTGTTCTTGCAAGCTTTCCGTGCTCGACCATCTACTTCCTGGGTGACCCCCCTGCAGATGAGCTCATTGGGCTTATCATGCAGCGTGCATGGAAGGCTACGGACAACATAGAACCTGTCCCCCAAGGCCCGATAAAATTTTGTCCATGCCTGAAGACCAACCCAACTGGTCCAAACAGCTAGTAGTAGATTCCATGGTCTTGGCAGCAGCCACTAAGAGAGAACTGGCAGAAGATGGTTCCACTGTTCATTCCCTGAAAAGGGAGTGTCGGGCTTTGGACAGACTGGGGAAGCGGACCTTTGCTGTTTGGTCACTGAATTGCTTGGCACACTTTACTCGCCTCCAAAGAGACCTAATTTCAGAAATGTCCATCTCTTAGGGGGGTACTGCCTGAGGAGGTGCGTGATACTGTTGCCTCCCAGCTAGCTACCCTAGAATCAGTGTCAAACTCCAAGATGCGTTTGATTTCTCACACTACCGAGTGGGCAGCTCAAGCAGACGCATCGGGCATAGTCATGATGAGACGTCATGCTTGGATGCATTTGTGTGACTTTGCGGTCGCTTTCAAATCTTCCTTTGTCAACACGCCTGTTGAAGAATCTTCCCTCTTTAGTCCAAAAGTAAGAGACACACTATCACACAGAGAGAAAGATGGAAAGACCTCATCTGCCGTGGGCATACGTTTTTCCATCCCTGCCCCCCAGAGATCCTACTCCAGGAATTAGAGCGGAGGAAAATTGTGGTTCAAGAAGTCCCAAGAAACTTTTCATGACACTCGTGACGAGCGTTCCCCCCGGGACAGATGGTATAACTCATCCGGAAGACCTCCCTTTTAGGGTAGAGGGGGTCCACGCAAACAGGGAGCTAGGGGTTCCTTCTCTGGCTGACCCTTCCAGCACTCCTGAGCAGCAGCCCGATTGTTTTTCCTCTGGAAGCAGTTGGGGGATGATTCTCTGTACCTACAAGCCTGGCAACTCATAAAGGATTCATGGGTGCAGAGAATAATGTCCAGAGGCTATCATTATCCCATTTGATCTCACTCCCAGACCCACAAAACGAATCCCCGACTTTCTGCCCGGTCAGAGGGATGCTGCAGCTTTGGAAATCAGAAAGCTAAGAAAGAGCTATCCAACCAGTCCCACCAGACCAAATAGGATCCGGTTTTTACTCGAGGTTCTTTTTAGTGCCAAAAAAGACAGGGGACTGGATGCCAGTCCTGGATCTCAGCCTACTAAACAAATTCATCAAACCTCAAAAATTCCACATGATCACTGTGCAGTCCATTCTCCCCTTTCTGGGGAAGGACAACTGGATGTGCTCTATAGACCTTCAAGACGAGTATTACCACATAAAGATGGACAAATGCTTCCGGAGATTTCTTCGCTTCTGGCTGGGAGCCAATAACTACCAGTTCAGAGTACTGCCCTTTGGTCTCTCAACAGCCCTCAGAGTGTTTATCAAATGTATAGCAGTCATAGTAGCTCATTTGACTACAAGGATTCCAGGTGTTTCCATATCTAGATGATTGCCTCCTCACCACCATGACCAGGAACCTTTTCAGTCTCTCTTACACTCAAGGCCTTGCTCTTCGCCTAGGTATTGCAATCAGTATGGAAAAATCAAACATGTCCCCAACAAGAACACTGGAATTCATTGGCGCGATCTTCGACACAACGTCCTGTCAAGCTTCCCTTCCTCCTCACAGGCTTTTAAAAAATAAGAAATCAGATTAAATTTCTCCTTCTACAGACATTTTTAACAGCATGCCTAGTACTACAACTGTTAGGCTCTATGGCAGCAACCATTACCTTAGTACCCCTGGCGAGGTTGCACATGAGACTATTACAGTGGCTCCTTTCTTCACAATGGTAGATGTTAACCCACCCTCTCGACCACTTGATGCGCCTTACATACCTTTGCAAGGAAGAAATGCTATGGTTGATGAAGCCAGAAACAAATCTTTGGTGTCGACCATTCTGTCTCCCCAGCCCAACACCACGGTGACCACGGACGATTCTCTGTTAAGGTGGGGAGGGCATTTCCAGGGAAGGACAGTCCGAGGCACTTGGTCCCCCATAGAGGCCAATTTGCAAATAAATGTCCTGGAATTGAGGGCATTGCAAAAGTTCCACACATCCCTTCCTTCTTGGACTATTGCAGTACAATCAAACAACATGTCAGTTGTCTGGTGCATCAGCAAACAAGGCGGAGCCAGGTCTTACCCCTATATAGGGAAGCCATGAGAATATTGCATTGGGCGATGGCTTCCAACCACTTTCTCATAGCGATGCACATTCCCAGGAGCACCAATCTCATTGCCGACAATCTGAGCAGGAACATCTTGATGCCTCACAAGTGGTCCCTGGACCTGATTATAGCGGCTCAAATCTTCCTTCGCTGGGGCAGGCCTTGCTGTGACCTGTTTACTTCACCCCTAAACAACAAATGCAGAAACTACTTTGCCCAGATCCCCCCTCAGGGGGAGTCACCAAGGGATGCTCTGCATGATTGGCCCCCTGGTCTACTATATGCCTTTCCCCTATTTCCCCTCATCCCAAAATTTCTACAGAAAGCTCAAAGGTTGAGAAGCAAAGTGATCCTCATTGCCCCTTATTGGCCCCATCAAGTCTGGTTCCCATTCCTATGGCCTCACCTGATCCCCTGCCCATGGATCCTGGATCAATGTCAAGGACTGCTGACGTACTCTCAGGGATTGATTCATCCCAATCTCCACAGACTCAAGCTCACAGCTTGGTTTCTCAACTTCCAATGATTGCCAGGTTACCTGATATTTCATCCCCTGTTCGCGAGATCCTCCTGGCTTCACACAAACTATCCACCAGAAAAATTTATTTCAGTAAGTGGACAAGGTTCTCTGTATGGGCCAAAGAACAAAACATGGATCCCTTCTCTGTGCCTATTCAGAAGATCCTAGAATATCTCACTACCCTGTTACACGCTGGAGCTTCAGCTTCGACGATTACAGTACATTTACCAGCTATTGCAAATTTTCACAATGGAATTGACAATTCATCAGTTATGTCACACCGACTGTATAAAACCTTCATGAAAGGAGTATTACATATTAAACCTCCTGTCAAGCCCCCTACAGAACCATGGGATTTGGCGTTGGTGCTTCAGTCTTTAACAAGTCCTCCTTTTGAACCTCCTAATTCATGCGATGTAAAATTTTTGTCTTGGAAAACCCTACTCCTAGTAGCCCTTACCTCAGTGAGAAGAGTTTCTGAGTTGCAGGCCTTGAGTGTCAAGAGACTGTATTTGATTTTCCACAAGAATAGAGTTTCTCTCCGTACTAATCCCTCCTTTTTGCCCAAGGTAATTTCTGTTTTTTCCATCTACCAGTCTATTGACCTACCCATTTTTCTTTCCCCATCATTCAAGTAAAGGGGAATACCTTCTAAATACCCTTGATGTTCATAGGCAACTTTGGTTTTACTTGGACAGAACAAAATATCTTAGGAAAATGGATCAGTTGTTTGTAGCATTTGCAGGACCCAGAATGGGTAAGCCTGTTTCCAAAATGACCTTATCTTCTTGGCTCAGAAATGCCATTACTTTATCTACCAACAAAACAAAATGTCCTTGCCTTCCAAAGTAAAGGCTCACTCAACTAAGTAGATAGCAACCTCAGTGGCCTTTCACTCCAGAGCCTCTATGGACGATCTGCGCAGCAGCCACTTGGGCAAGTCTACATACCTTTATCACTCATTACAAAGTGGATTTGGCCTCCAGGGGAGGAGCATCTTTTGGTTCTATGGTGCTCAGGAATATCCTTCCTTAGGGCCACCCAGGATTAAAAGTAGCAGGGGACTCAGTCCTATCAGTAAGGAATGAATGAAGATTTACAACATCAGGTAAAGAAGTTATGTCTTACCATAAATTTCCATCTGTGTTGTAGATCTTCATTCATTCTTTACTTCCTACCCTCCTTCCCCCTGCCTGGACTCCTGGTGGACTTTAGGATTACCTTATTAGTTAGGGTATCTGCTCAGACAGAGCCCTCCTACTATCATTAGTAATTTTTTTTAGTATAAGGACAGGCAAACTCTATCTGAAGAGACTGGGAAGGGGCACTGTGGGTAGGACTTAGCTGAGAGTTTTGGGTGGGCGCGAGCTTGGTACCGTCCTTGTCGGTTCCAAGGATGGAACTGAAGCCCTATTAGTAATGAATGAATGAAGATCTAGAACACCGATGGAACGTTATGGTAAGACAACTTTTTTTACTCATGGCTAAATCTTCATGTAAAGATGTTAATACTTTTAGCCAGAAGTTAGATACTGCATCTGGGCCTGGGGTTTTCCAAGTAGGAGTTTTTTTAACTTTGTTTGTCTTTCTAGCCATTACTTCAGATATACAGGGTATGAAATGGGGTGAATTTCTTATTCATTCTTGTACTTCTGTCCATTTAGCATCTTTATGTCCTACAAGGATCTTCATAGATATTTATAGAAAGTGCATCTATTTCTTCTTTTTGGTGGTGTTTCAATTCCTTTTACCTTGTTTCTCAGTGCTCTCTAAAACTTTTTTGAGTCATCAATAAATTGCTTATTTTGTACTTTTCCTTTATATTTATCTGCATATCTTCTAAGTTTCTTTTCTGCCTGTGCTGATATTTTTAATTTTATTGTTTGTGATAGTACATGATAGATCCTGATCTGTTACAATACTGCTCATTGCTTTAATCACGTCATTTTTTCTGAGTATTTTTGTTGTTCTTCTATACTCTAACAGTGACCCCTCTTGTCTTAATTGCCGTATAGTTTTCTCTATTTGATACTGCCATGGTGGCACTTGATTTCTCCCCTTCCTTTCCCTTACTGACCTGTGTTTTTGTGGTAAGGCTTTACCTGTTATTAAGTTAGCTGCACAGTAATCTATCCTATTTAATTCTGTTATATTGCATGAACCTCTTTGAACAGTCCTAATTACCATGTTCATTTGTTTCATCAAACTTCTAACTTTTTGTGTTTTGACTTTCTGTAGTCTGTTTCTTTCATTGATCGTAATATGTCTGTCCATCTTGATTAAATCAAGCACCTGTTCTCCTGGATCATTTTCTTCTAAACTGAGGGCACATTCTTTGTTCTCCTTTTCCTGTGGGCATTCTAAAGAAAGTTCCAGAGCATCTTCCTGTACCAAATTCTCTTCAGTTTTATCCTGTGTCATCCGTTAATCTTTTTTCATATGGGAACTCACTGGGCTTTCACTCCACAACACCTACTCTATCAGAGTTGGAACAGTTTCCTGTTACTCCCCTTGCTGTGCAACTCCAACTGAACTCTTGTACTGGTTTCCTGTGGAAGGCTGCAAAGTATCTTTATATGCCAACTGATCAGATGCTTCCTGCTCCACTGGTTTCTCCTTAAATTGGGGGATCCATTGCTCTATCTTGTAATGTCAGCATTAGATTTTCTATACTAAATCCTTCACTTCACAGGTGATCCATAGTCTCCGTTTCTATTTCTTTAAATTCTCCGTTACTAATCCTCTTCTTTTCCTTTTTGTTTTCTTATTTTTTTAAATTGTAAAATTTTCCATTTCTGGATGCCTTTGCCTGCATTTCTCTTTGAATAGCTTTGGGGCTGCTTTTATGTATTGATTAATTTGGATATTTCCTTTGCATAAATATTGCACCATATCCAATCTCTTTCCCCATGGCTATATTTTTTTATACATTTCAAAAAATTCTAGATTTTGTTCTTTATATCTTCACACTTCCTCACTTGCTTCTTTTTCCAAACAGCCCAAGGTTTCTTGGTCTATATAAAGTTTTTCATAAATCTGTTGTATTACTAAACACAAATTTGTATTTGAAACTTTTGACATTTTTTCTTGTGCAAGTAATTTTTGTTACTTTAATTTCTCTCTCTCATTCTTTTTGTGTATCTTCTGTCTGGAAATTCTAGGCTTCTTGCGTAGTAGTAACAATACATAATTTCTTTCTTATCCTCAGCAGTCCACTCTATCGTCTTTATGGCTTTTTTTCTGGCCTATCAATTTTTGTGGATTACTACTTCCTTATACAGCAGGGGTGCCATCCTCCCTCTTCGTCTGTCCTGACCTGGCCCCATTGTAGGAATGTTTCCATGTCTTGAAGATTCTACCCTCCTTTTTTTCCATTCCTGCCACCAGTGCATCTATCAGGATTGGGCACATTTTAATCCTTGGTCACGTGCAACTAGCTAACTTATTTTTTAGCCTACTACTGTCCATGATATACGCTATATAAAATACAGTCTATATATCAGTGTCATCTTGGCGGGATTTTGTGAAAAACGGGGTCCACCTCGTGAAGGTACTCACCAAGACATGAGGATGAATTCAATTCCAGCACTATTATCATTTGCTTGCTTATTTATCATCTCTCCATTCAGACCCTTTCTGTATCTGTATGGACAAGTGTCTGTTTTAGGAACTGAAATGCATGTCCGTAAAGATTTCATAAGACATAACAAGCCTCTCTGTGATTTGGTTAAATGTGTCCAAATCTGAAATGCAACAATGTGGTTGCTGTGTTTTATGCTAGGAAAGATCCTGATAATTGTAGTTTCCTATGTATGGAGACCTTGCTTATAATTGTAGGGATAACCTACAAAATGGGGAGTCATTAACTCACTCAAGCCAATGATGCCATTTTTGTACATTTCCAGTTCACACCCATAACCTCCTTATCAGCTAGTAACAAGCAAAATTTGAAAGTGCGAAGAGTTATTAACAAAATGACAGTAAGATTGTTAATCTAGGATGTTTTATATTAGAGAAATTAATTTCACTTATTATTCAAATTATAATGGAGATCCCTACCTGTTGTTGAGGGGCATGGTGTGAAATGCCATGGTGGGAGACGGGAACATTCCTTGTCATTGTCCAAGTATATCGCACTATACCTGAAATATTGCTAGCTGTTTGGTAATTATGAAAATATTTCCATATGCACTTCATACTTCAAACTCCAAGTGACCTACAAACTGTTGCATGACTTCAGTTGAAACCTTAGATATTCTTGAAGAAAAGTCTTTGATATTTGCACTGTAATTTGCACATCTTTTGTTATATTCATTGTTTTTTATATTGCTAATTATACAATTAAGCATATGTTTTCATATTTTTGTAAATATCTCAAACTTGCACTCATAGGTCCATAGGCAAGTACTAGGTTAGCTGCCTTTGAGGGCCATTCTAAGCCTAGCCAGTTAAACTTTTTATGTTTGAAGTAACATTTCCCATTTTGGTAGAGATTGACCTTACCCATCCCATGGTCGATAATTGTATATTATCCCTAATAAAAATAACTGGGATCATGCCATAGATAATTTGAGGGGACTCATGCATGTGATAAAGCATTTAGGTGCTGTTTCTGTCCATTAGTAATACAGGGAGCAGTTTTGGGGTACATTTTCTGTTTCCTATCCATAGATGCAAGCTGTGCTTGAATATGGACAGGGATGAACTTTATTCTATGTGGATGGGGAGTTCAACAGTCTTCTCTGCAAGATATACCTGTCCCTTTTTAATTAATCCAAAATTTTGGGGGTTTCTAATACCATGATGGGGAATGGACCCCATTCCTACGTCAAAGCATGACCAAAGTTCATGAAATTAGTATTGTTTCACTCTTTGATGTCAGCCAGCCAAAAGTGCTTTTTGCAGCACCCGCAATGTGCCAAGTAATGGCTCCTTCACAGTTTGTATGGAGTTGCACATATTGGTAGCGTATCTAAATATGTTTGTAGACCCCTTATTTAAAAAAAAAAAAAACCCATTGCTCATACTACTATTGGAACTGTTTGGGTATCCTTCTTCCACATTGCTCTCGTTTCTGCTTGCAGATGCTGGTATTTTATAACTTTGAGTCTCTCTGTACACAGGACACTGTAGTGACTGGGTGTGACGATTTCAGTGGTCAATGCTACTCTTGTCTTCTTTTCTTGGACTACTATATCTGGTTTTCTATCATCTATCTTTTGAATTGCTAGTAATGGATGATCCCATGTGATGTAAACGTCATCATTTTCTATGACACTTTGTGGCTTATGTTTCCATTGTTTTTCAGCCACTTCAGTACCATAATGTTTGCACAATCCCCAGTGCAACAGTCTCGCCACATTATCCTGTCCCTGCAAACGGTTCTGTTGATGTTGCAGAAGAGGTTTATATCCGTAGATCAAGTATTTTTGATGGCATTTGACTTGCTGTTGTGTAGTAAATCCATCACTAATGAGTCAGAGGATGCCTTGTGTGCCAGACATAGGTCACCTCTTAGCAGTCTGAAGGATACAGAGTAATAATGACAGGGCTTTTAGTAGGTCCATTTTAGACATGGTTAGGCCCTGTTTCTTTTCAGTAAGGACGTTCCAGTTGTTGCATGTGTCTGGACAGATACATTGGTAAAGGAGGCATTGTGTCTGGACAGATACATTGGTAAAGGAGGCATTAGATTCAATGACTGACCTAATGCGGGCTGAGTAAAGGGAGGCAGTGACATCCCTAGATCTAGACACAATCTGTTTATAAGCAGTGTAATATAAAATGATGTTTATAAGCAGTGTAATATAAAAGGACTTTCTTACAACAATGGTCACATTTTGGTCACTGTCCACATAAGTTCCTAAATCCCAAACCGCTAGGTCAGGTCTTTGGAGCATATTGTTAATATGGTAGTTCCCTTGGATAGATGACTTTCCAGAGGCTGCAGTAATGCATTAGATGTCCTTCAAGGATGCATCTGCAGTCCTTACAAATGGGTTGTCCTGTCGTCAGGCAGCCCTTCGGTCGGCCGGATTCCAAAGTCTGGGTCTGGCTTCGGCTGGTGTCGCACTTCACCCGACGTCATAGCTGCAGTTATTCAGGTATAAAGGCATCAGCTGACGCCATTTTCCTCAGTCTTTCTTGCCGCGTGGCGCCCAAAGCAGAAGCTGTTCGCAAGTGCCGGTCGGTCAGATCCAGAGATTACTACTACCGAATACTACTCAAGACTTCTAAAAAGCTAAGTACCCCGTTGGGGACTCTTTCTTGCCTCAGCCGATGTCAGAAAAAGTGAATAACTGTTTAACTTGTGGGAACCAAATACCTCATAAAGATTTCCACTCTTACTGCTTACCTTGTTTAGGCCCAGACCACGACGTAGCAGCTTGTCTAGCCTGTACTTCTTTTAACCGACGGCCGCTTAGACGTCGGTCGGAGTTTGCTGAGCAGTTTTTCGGTTCTGATTTTGCGTATAATATGCCGTCGGATCCTCCGACTACACAAATTGCCAAAAAACGCAAAGAAAAGGACTGACACTCGCGGTCCGCGGTTTCGGCCGAAACCGCGGTTAAGCAAACCGCGAGTGTCTCTGTTTCGGCCGAAACCGAGCAAGCAGTCCTTGTTTCAGCCGAAACCATGCCTTCTACCGAGGCCTCTTCTAACCTGGTAGAATCGGCTTCTGAAATACAACCTGCTGTTGTGGTTACACAGCAATTATCGGACACTATTCCCTTGGATGTTTCAACCCCTGCACGTGGAGCTGCTAGGCCTCCTGCAGCCATGTCCATTAAGGCTTTTGCCAGGGCTAAAGCAGCCAAAACTACTAAGTCTGTGCCTGTTAAGCCCCCCTCTCACAGGCCCAGCTCCAGTTCCCAAATGCTTTCTCTGGCAGAGGATCTCATCTCTTTAATAAGGGGATCCCAACCTCATCCAGACAGGGCCTCTCAGCCACCCCCAGAGAAGAGACCTAGAGCAGAGCCCCCTGAGCCAGTGTCCACGGATGATTCTTCTGATGATTCAGACAATACAGACCCTCCAGAGGCTCCTTATTCTCCTTACGAAGACTCTGATGCTGAAGAGTCGATTCCTTCTGCCTCTCCACCTGAGGAATTTTCCTTTGGGGAAACCTTACATGCCATGAGGGAACAATTTCAGTGGCAGGGCCAAGACTTTTCAGACTCCAGAAAAAGGCTTAGGACCTTCTTGCATTTACCACAACATAGGCCTTTAGCTATACCTCCAGTTCTTTCTGTTGTAGATGATGCATTTAATGATGCTTGTACTGCTCCTGATTCTTTACCTCCAGCCCCTGCTAAGCCCGATAGGTTCTACAGGGTCCCGGACACACATCACCATTTATACAAGGCTCCTTTTGCAGATCCCGAGACTATCTCCCAGGGGCCTAAGGCAGTAGCATCTACCTCTGTTAAAAATCCCCTCCTCTTTGAAAGGGAATCCAGGTCCTTAGAGAGATGGGGTAAAAAAGTATACACCTCTGCTACTCTGTCAGCTAGGGCCTTGAACTGTCAGTTTCATATGATCCAATACCAGGAGTTTATGCTTGATCAGTTAACTAAGAAGCTGTCCTCTGATGATTCTTTAGATAAGAAATATGTTCTGGAAATGGTGCATCATTCAGCAAGTTAGTAACCATTCTTTAAAATGCGGCTATGATGCACTGGAGGCTTCCTTTAGATCAGCCATGACTGGCACAGTTATCAGAAGGCATGCATGGTTGAAAGAACAGGCCTTGCCGGACCATGTCAAATCAAAACTATTAGATGCTCCCATGGACAAGGTCAATTTATTTGGTTCTCCAGCTCAGCAGGTACTGAAGAAAATGGAAGAGAAGGCAAAATCTGTACAAACAGTGAAAGAATTCTTACAGGTGCAACCTCCAAGGTTTAGCAGGAACTGGCCCTCCAAAAATTGGTCCTTTCCAGACTCCTCTAAAGCTCAGAGAGGCAGGAATAGGCGTTCAAGAGGCAGAAATCAATCCAGGGGTGCCTACAGGGGACGCCAGTGGCAGGCCAACAACCAGCGAGGCACAGACACAGCCACTACCACTGCAACAGGACAATCACAGTGACTTGGCTCTGGCACCGCCTACCAGGGAACAGCTAGCAGCACCCTTAGGCGGAAAGCTAGCCTTATTTTCAAAGAAATGGCATTACATCACAAGGGACAAGTGGATTTTGCAAACTATAGACCAAGGTTACAGGTTTCATTTCCATACTCTACCAGGAAAAAGAGGAATGCCAAACCTACCACCAAATCAAAAGATAGAAGCTCTAAAACAAATAACTCAATTAGTAAGAATGAGAGCTGTGGAAAAGGTACCATCTATGGAACAAGGAAAGGGATTTTACTCCAGACTCTTCCTGGTACCAAGAAAAGAGAAAAAATGGAGGCCTATTCTCGACCTGTCTGCTTTAAACACATTCCTCATTGTTCCAAAATTCAAAATGCTGACCCTACAGCAGCTTCTTCCCATGCTGGGCAAGGAGTCTTGGCTGGTAACTCTAGATCTCAAGGAGGCATACCTGCACGTCCCCATACGACCAAATTGCAGAAGATACCTCAGATTTCTTGCAGGATCAGAGCATTATCAATTCTCAGCATTGCCCTTTGGCTTATCTACTGCGCCCAAAGTGTTCACGAAATGCCTGGCATCAGTAATCGCTCATTGCAGACTTCAGGGAATCCAAATTTATCCCTACCTGGACGACTGCCTGATACAAGCGGACAACAAAAACAAGCTAACAGAAGACTTACAAAGAGTCATTTGCTTGCTACAAGCACTGGGATATACAGTCAATATAAAAAAGTCAAGGCTGATACCATCCCAAAGAATAACCTTTTTAGGTGCAGAGCTGGACACATCAAGGCAGATGGCATTCCTAACTGGGGAAAAACAAGAACAACTTCCTCTCTACTTCTTGGCATTAACAAAGCAGAACCATCTAACAGCAAGAAAAGTACTGCAAGCCCTGCGCTTCATGGCATCCTGCATAATTTTGGTCCCTCATGCCAGACTGCATATGAGAAAGCTACAGTGGTACCTGAAGAATTTATGGTCTCAACACAGACACAGTCTAGAAACCAAAATCCCACTCATACCATGCCTGAAGCAAGAGTTCCTATGGTGGGCTCAGGCCTGTCAATCAAACGCAGGTTTGCCCTTTTACAGCATTCAACCAAGCCAAACCATCACAACAGACGCCTCAGACCTCGGTTGGGGGGCACACATGCTGGACAAGTGCATACAAGGCCTATGGACTCAAGACCAGCTGCACCTGCACATAAACCTAAAGGAAATGCTAGCAGTAAAATTGGCAATCCAGACATTCAGACCATTCCTCCAAGAAGGACAGTTGATGATAAGGACAGACAACACCACAGTTATGTGGTACATCAACAAACAGGGAGGCACACATTCATATCCTCTATGCCGGATGGCACTGGACCTATGGAATGTGGCTCTGAGCTACAACATTCAGTTACAGGCAATTTTTGTACCGGGAAAAGAAAACACTCTAGCAGACATATTAAGCAGAACTACCACGGATGCCCACGAATGGATGCTACACCCGGACATCTTCAAAGCCATCACAAGAAAATGGGGACTACCACAAATAGACTTATTTGCATCCCCACTCAATCACCAGCTGAAGAAATTTTGCACAAGGACGCACCACCCACTTGCTTGGAAGGTGGACTCCCTATCTTTCAATTGGAAAAACCTGACAGCATATGCATTCCCACCACTTCCTTTGATGCACAAGGTGCTATTGAAGATCAAAGAGGAACGTCCAAGGATCATTCTGATAGCTCCAGACTGGCCAAGACAACATTGGTACCCACTACTGAGGAGCATGTCTCGGGAACAAATGTGGACACTACCCCTAATCCCATTGCTGTTAACACAGAACAGCTACAACATCCTGCATCCAAACCTGAGAACTCTGCAGCTGACTGCCTGGAACATTACATAAGAGCAACTAACCCAAATTTATCCCAAAGGGTTAAAGACATTATCCTTGAGGCTTGCAGGCCTTCAACAAGAAAGAATTATGCAGCGAAATGGAAAAGATATCTCATTTGGAGTACTGCAAAGGAAAAAGACGTGTCACTGGTAAACATAGCCAACATCCTGGAGTACTTGGCAGAGCTCTTCCATGCAGGCCTGTCCTATTCCTCCATCAAGATACATGCTTCAGCTATTTTGGCAGAATACAGCTTGGATCCTCCTGTCTTCTCACATCCTCTGCTCAGGCAGTTTCTGAGAGGAATTAAAAATGTAAAACCTCCTAGGAAACCACCATTGCCAGCATGGGACTTGAACTTTGTGCTAGAAAAATTGACACTTCCTCCGTTCGAACCAGCAGCAACAGCAGAATTACAATACTTATCCTGGAAGACTGCTTTCCTGCTGGCAATCACCTCAGCAAGAAGGGTTTCTGAACTACAGGCATTAATGGCAGTGCAACCCTTCCTGATCTTCCATTAAGACAGAGTGTCCATGAGAACAAATCCTACATTTATGCCTAAGGTGGTATCCAGAGTGTCTTTAAACCAGGCTATCCACCTACCTACATTCTTCCCCAACCCACAGAACAGGGGAGAAAGACTGTTGCATACCTTGGATGTGCATAGACAATTACGCTACTACCTGGACAGGACCAAGTGTAATAGAAAAACTGACCAGCTTCTGGTAGCATATGCAACAGGAAGGGAAGGGAAAGCAATTACAAAACAAACAATCTCCAAGTGGATAGGAAATTGCATTAGATTTTGTTACTCCTTCCATGGAAAGAAAACTCCAGAGAACATCAGGCCTCACTCCACAAGGGCTACAGCCACTACTACAGCCTTCTTACGAGGGGTGGCTACCAAGGACATTATAGAGGCTGCTACTTGGACCTCCGTGCATACATTTGCCAAGCATTATAATTTACCTTTATACTCTAGATCCCGAGCAGGTTTTGCCACTGCTGTTTTGCAAGGGATCCTAACTACACCATAATCTCTTCTTTCCTCCTCCCCTAGTTTGGCTATGGTATTCTACCCATTTGTAAGGACTGCAGATGCATCCTTGAAGGACATAGTACAGTTTTGTACCTACCATAAATGTAGATGTCCGATAGGAATGCACCTGCAGTCAGGATAACCCACCCGCCTTCCCCTCTGTGGTACTCCTAGGGTATTTGCCATCTTTCAGCTAGCTTGGGGGGGATCTATTATGGTGTATTTGTTTGTATATATGTACATACATGCTTATTTTATGTGTTTGCTCTCTACTATTTGGAAACATTGGCTTTTATTCAAATTTAGCCATCCAAGAGGGCACCTGGCATCTGGGGCAAGAAACACTGAGGAAAATGGCGTCGGCTGATGCCTTTATACCCGAATAACTGCAGCTATGACGTCGGGTGAAGTGCGACACCAGCCGAAGCCAGACCCAGACTTTGGAATCCGGCCGACCGAAGGGCTGCCTGACGACAGGACAACCCATTTGTAAGGACTGCAGATGCATTCCTATCGGACATCTACATTTATGGTAGGTACAAAACTGTACTTTCCCTTGGATAGATGACTTTCCAAAGGATGCAATAATGCCTTTTTTTGGCATTTAATTTTAATCTATGATTTCACTTCTAGAGGAATTTCTTTTTGTCATGTGAAAGCTTATGTTTGGTTAGTGATAATGTTTTAACAATATATGTCTAGATAGTACTGTTTCCAGGATGCAACAGATTGTTTTTGAAAGTTTAACAAAAATCATTGGGGGTTTCTGTAAATGATAGTGTTTATGGAAAGATTGTGAATGCACTGACTATCACTGCAAAGAATACTTATTGATAACATTTCTATTTGTACAGTTTTAATAGTTTTTATTGTTCACAAAGTATTTGCTTGTGTTTATCTTACACTTTTTAAGTCTATTTTTCAGAAAATGTTTCGGAATGCAAGGTGTATAGGCTGCTAAAGGTGTGATATTACACACCACATAGGTGTTAATGAGTTAAGATATTTAAGTCTTGGCACTGTTCAGTCTTAGCAATATTGGTCAGAGTATTTTTGAATATAAATAACAGGAGAATTCTTCCTGCTTTACTCAAATGGATCATGAAACCTCAGCTTTGAATGAAAGGAACATCTAAGATACAACTGTAATCTTAGCTGCATAAAGTAGCTTATCCTTCTTGATAAATAATGAGACTGAAAGAAATATGCTTAGCAGAGTACACAAACGTCAAAGCAGCATTGCTGTGAATGCAGACAGATCTAGACACAACTCTGAGGTTAGGTAGACTTGTGCTTTGTCAGTCATTTTGTCTAGATGGTTGTTAAAAAGTCAGCAATTATTAAAAAGGTAACCTCTTGACTAAGAATGATTGTTGTGGTAGCTGAATGAATGTATCTCTGAGACTGCCATGCAGCTGTTGAACTGACTGTAGACAGCAGGTCGGTACTGCTGAGCTCTTGGAGAAGGGACTGTATGCTACTGTATGCTATCTGTATCGATGAGCTCTTGGGAAAGGTAGTATATGCAAACTATGTGCTACTGAGCCCTTAGGGAAAGGAGTGCCTTCAAACTGTGTAGTTCTGTTTTTATTCCATGCAAACATGTTTTGCTGCTGATATATGTAGCTTTTAAAATTATATTGTTTGAGATCTGGGAATTTTGGATGGTAAATTCTGTCTGCCAAGAAACAAATTTTAGCAAAAGTGCTTACTTTTTGTAGGCTTTTTCTGTCGTTATTTGGAGAAACAGTAGGTAATTACTAGGCTAATGGCCCTGGGGGTCTTTTTAAGCATAGCAGTGCTTTTCCAAATGTATCTGACAAGATTTTGTACCCCAGGGTAATTGGTAGGGTTTCCTACAAAAAAACAGTCCTGGAGTATTGGCACTACCACTACCGAATACCAATAACCAAAATGTAAAGTGCTAGCAATGTAATCACAGGACCAAACAAAAATAAATTATTGAAAAACAAAATTTAATATACAAGTTAAGCGCCTTTGTCTATACAAGTCCTCATCAGAATGGTTCTGATGAAGTCTTGTTATATAGACAAAAGCACTTGACCATTTTCTTTCTTGTATATTAAATTTTGTTTTTCAATAATTTCATTCTGTCATTACATTGTTAGCACTTTTGAAGAAACCAAGGCAGGATGGATTCTACGATACCCTCTATAAAGTATTCACTCCTGTACAGCACCAGCACACCGTGATAATCCAAATATAGACTTTTTATTGAAAGACAGATAAAACCATTCGGTTGAGCGCTTTCATCAATAAGACTTCCTCAGAACAATGTTACTACATATAATACTTGCTTAAATACATTCTGTTCAAATCACATGGTAGTCCCATTAACATCTTAAAGTGCTAGTGCATATCATAAATAAAAATAAAAACATTTTTTCAATTATACACATCTTATCACTATGTATAAAAATTAATGCTTCCTAAAAGCATGTTACCTTATATAAACTATATCATAACTATATATTAAAAACTTTGTATTAAAAACAGAATTAATTATGCATACATTAAACCACTTTTACTATTTGATCTATGTTTTTATTTTTTAGTTTTTAGTTAATATGGGCTTCTAATATAGGTTTTATAGATAGGTATTCATTTAAACCTGGGGAGTCAGAGGCATTTAATTTAATTTGCCAAATGACCTCCTTTTTCCTCGCTACTTTTTCTTAATGTTTCCACCCCTGGGGTTGGCCTTGACCAATTCTAATATTCCAAACAGGAACCCCGTGCATTCACCATTTTCACTTATATGTCGCCAAAGGGCATTTCTATCATCTTTCTTTGTATACAGTAAAGGTGTTGATATTCTATTTCTAAGGCATCTGGTTGTTTTTCCTACATAAAATGCAGTGCATTTTGTGCACTTAGCAAGGTAAATCAGATGCCTAGACCTACAATTGCCCTTTTCAAACCATACTTTGGTTCTGTTGATGTCCATTAATTCTATACTTGGGACTGTTATAATGTGTTGGCACTGTCTACATGTCCCACATTTGTATGTGCCCTTGGTAATGAAATCTGAAGGTTGTTTTTTCTTTTCCAACAATTTCTTCATGTTATTCCCATTCTTGTATACACATAAAGGTTTCTCCCCCATAATTTTTGAGATTTCTCCATCTATCCTAGTGATGTTCCAATGCTTGTGTAATATTTTCCTGATTTCCCCACTGTGTTTACTATATTGTAATACACAAGCCCCACTGTATTCATCACCTCGTATCTTGTGGTCTGGACCCCCCTCTATTTCTACTTCCTCACTCTCAACCTCAAATGGAATGTCTCCATTGCCTAATAATGGCTTATACTTCCTACCCCATTCTCCGTGACATACCTTATTATGCCTTCCACTTGTGCTAGGGGTATCCTCTATCTAAAAGTAATTCTACTTTTCTAGTTCTCTTTGTAAATCCTTCTTGTCTGATGTCATCCTAGCTAACTTTATGCATTGGCCCTTACTAAATTCCTTTTCTGCACCATAGGGTGGCTACTTGAAAATCTAAGTATGAATTACTGAAAGTCTTTTTCTATAGATGTTAGATTTAAATCTCCCCTCCTCCAATATTATCCTAGTGTCCAAAAAAGGTATGGAATAAGAATCTTGACTGAAAGTGAATTTTATTTCTTCACTACATCCATTTAAATAAATCTTGAATTTCTCCAGATCTGCTTCATTACCATTCCAGGCATAAAAATATCATCCAGGAAGCGGAAATAACATCCTAGGAAGGGAGCCCACTCAGAGTTCAATATGTACTCTTCTTCCCAGCTTGTCAAAAACAAGTTTGCAAACATGGGGGCACATGCTGCCCCCATGGCTACCTCCTTTCTTTTGTCTATAGTATTTTCCTTCAAACATAATATAGTTATGGGACAATACTATATCCATGAACTCCGTTAATATTAATTTTCTCTCCCATGATAGACTACTTTTTCTATTTACTATGTCCTGAAACCTTTAAGGGACAGTATTTATGATTTTGGAAAGAAACTGAAAATTTTGAAAAGCATACAGTTGGACAATAGTTATTTAAAAAAGTGTATGGATGATGGAATAGTCCCTATGGGGCTAAGATTTTTTAAGATTCCTTTAGGAGTCGATTTAGATGACAGTGTTAAGGATGAATGTACAGAGATGTTTGACCAGTTTGGATTTACTTTCATGAAATTCATCATGAAATGTAATGATAAAAAAATATGTGCACTGTTAATTCAATTAGAGGAGCTTAATAATGAGATACAGAATGATTTAATGTAAGGAAGAATGTGAAATGTTTTAAATCACAGTATACATGGGTAGAGACACAGGTAGTTAAACAGCATGAACGGAAGAAAAAATGCAAAGAGATCTTGGAGCAATATAAAAATGGCTCCATAGGTGGGAGAAAAGAACCAATAACTAAAATTAATGGTATATAGGAAGAATGCCTACAATAGAAAGTATTCCACCAATATGAGTAAACAAGAGTTAGAGGAAGTTTATACAAGACGGAAGACAAGGAATTTTATCAGGGCAAGGGTGTGGAAAATGCAGATTATTTTTAGAGAGGAATGGGATTGAATAAAAAGACCCATCAAGGAAAGGAGACAGATGGAGAAAGTGAGAGCAACCGGAAAAGGCAATACACAGATTAACGGTTACTTAATGATGATGGTATAGTAAAAGTCAATGAAATAGTAAGCAAAAGAAATGAATTTTGCATATATAATTACACAAATATGGTGTTAAAACAACACTTTTCCTTACTAGCTAAGGGTATGAAATTTATACCGAAGATAGGATGAATGTAGTGGATAATGTAATAGAGGTAAAAAGCCAGGAAATTAAACCTAAAACTGTTCTTTAAGGACAAACCTAGTTTACAGAGACATGAATTTAGGTTAAGGAGTTCATTTACACCTCCCTTGAACAATTTGTTAGGCATTTATGAGAAAATGGTGATTGATGAAATTTACAAGTATGGAAAGGAAAAAGGAAACAGAAAACATGGGCATAATTTGAGTGAACAGGAAAAGTGGTATTACATGAAATGCAAACAGACCACTCCCCTAAGAATCATGAAACCCGATAAGGGAGGGGGTTGTATTATACACAATGAAAGATATACAAGTAAAATGACTGATATATTAACTAAATCAGGGAAATACGATATTATATCTTTTAAATGAAGTGAATATAGGATACCATAAGGTGGACTTAATTTGGAAGACCTATTAGAAGAAAGAATAGAAGGTGAACTTTATAAATATTTAAAAGTGGAATACCCGATTATAGGGACTATCCAAACTCTGCAGCTGACTGCCTGGAACATTACATAAGAGCAACTAACCCAAATTTATCCCAAAGGGTTAAAGACATTATCCTTGAGGCTTGCAGGCCTTCAACAAGAAAGAATTATGCAGCTTAAATGGAAAAGATATCTCATTTGAGTACTGCAAAGGAAAAGACGTGTCACTGGTAAACATAGCCAACATCCTGGAGTACTTGGCAGAGCTCTTCCATGCAGGCCTGTCCTATTCCTCCATCAAGATACATGCTTCAGCTATTTTGGCAGAATACAGCTTGGATCCTCCTGTCTTCTCACATCCTCTGCTCAGGCAGTTTCTGAGAGGAATTAAAAATGTAAAACCTCCTAGGAAACCACCATTGCCAGCATGGGACTTGAACTTTGTGCTAGAAAATTGACACTTCCTCCGCTCAACCAGCAGCAACAGCAGAATTACAATACTTATCCTGGAAGACTGCTTTCCTGCTGGCAATCACCTCAGCAAGAAGGGTTTCTGAACTACAGGCATTAATGGCAGTGCAACCCTTCCTGATCTTCCATTAAGACAGAGTGTCCATGAGAACAAATCCTACATTTATGCCTAAGGTGGTATCCAGAGTGTCTTTAAACCAGGCTATCCACCTACCTACATTCTTCCCCAACCCACAGAACAGGGAGAAAGACTGTTGCATACCTTGGATGTGCATAGACAATTACGCTACTACCTGACAGGACCAAGTGTAATAGAAAAACTGACCAGCTTCTGGTAGCATATGCAACAGGAAGGGAAGGGAAAGCAATTACAAAACAAACAATCTCCAAGTGGATAGGAAATTGCATTAGATTTTGTTACTCCTTCCATGGAAAGAAAACTCCAGAGAACATCAGGCCTCACTCCACAAGGGCTACAGCCACTACTACAGCCTTCTTACGAGGGGTGGCTACCAAGGACATTATAGAGGCTGCTACTTGGACCTCCGTGCATACATTTGCCAAGCATTATAATTTACCTTTATACTCTAGATCCCGAGCAGGTTTTGCCACTGCTGTTTTGCAAGGGATCCTAACTACACCATAATCTCTCTTCTTTCCTCCTCCCCTAGTTTGGCTATGGTATTCTACCCATTTGTAAGGACTGCAGATGCATCCTTGAAGGACATAGTACAGTTTTGTACCTACCATAAATGTAGATGTCCGATAGGAATGCACCTGCAGTCAGGATAACCCACCCGCCTTCCCCTCTGTGGTACTCCTAGGGTATTTGCCATCTTTCAGCTAGCTTGGGGGGGATCTATTATGGTGTATTTGTTTGTATATATGTACATACATGCTTATTTTATGTGTTTGCTCTCTACTATTTGGAAACATTGGCTTTTATTCAAATTTAGCCATCCAAGAGGGCACCTGGCATCTGGGGCAAGAAACACTGAGGAAATGGCCGGCTGATGCCTTTATACCCGAATAACTGCAGCTATGACGCCGGGTGAAGTGCGACACCAGCCAAGCCAGACCCAGACTTTGAACTGCCGATCAAGGGCTGCCTGACGACAGGACAACCCATTTGTAAGGACTGCAGATGCATTCCTATCGGACATCTACATTTATGGTAGGTACAAAACTGTACTTTCCCTTGGATAGATGACTTTCCAAAGGATGCAATAATGCCTTTTTTTGGCATTTAATTTTAATCTATGATTTCACTTCTAGAGGAATTTCTTTTTGTCATGTGAAAGCTTATGTTTGGTTAGTGATAATGTTTTAACAATATATGTCTAGATAGTACTGTTTCCAGGATGCAACAGATTGTTTTTGAAAGTTTAACAAAAATCATTGGGGGTTTCTGTAAATGATAGTGTTTATGGAAAGATTGTGAATGCACTGACTATCACTGCAAAGAATACTTATTGATAACATTTCTATTTGTACAGTTTTAATAGTTTTTATTGTTCACAAAGTATTTGCTTGTGTTTATCTTACACTTTTTAAGTCTATTTTTCAGAAAATGTTTCGGAATGCAAGGTGTATAGGCTGCTAAAGGTGTGATATTACACACCACATAGGTGTTAATGAGTTAAGATATTTAAGTCTTGGCACTGTTCAGTCTTAGCAATATTGGTCAGAGTATTTTTGAATATAAATAACAGGAGAATTCTTCCTGCTTTACTCAAATGGATCATGAAACCTCAGCTTTGAATGAAAGGAACATCTAAGATACAACTGTAATCTTAGCTGCATAAAGTAGCTTATCCTTCTTGATAAATAATGAGACTGAAAGAAATATGCTTAGCAGAGTACACAAACGTCAAAGCAGCATTGCTGTGAATGCAGACAGATCTAGACACAACTCTGAGGTTAGGTAGACTTGTGCTTTGTCAGTCATTTTGTCTAGATGGTTGTTAAAAAGGCAGCAATTATTAAAAAGGTAACCTCTTGACTAAGAATGATTGTTGTGGTAGCTGAATGAATGTATCTCTGAGACTGCCATGCAGCTGTTGAACTGACTGTAGACAGCAGGTCGGTACTGCTGAGCTCTTGGAGAAGGGACTGTATGCTATCTGTATCGATGAGCTCTTGGGAAAGGTAGTATATGCAAACTATGTGCTACTGAGCCCTTAGGGAAAGGAGTGCCTTCAAACTGTGTAGTTCTGTTTTTATTCCATGCAAACATGTTTTGCTGCTGATATATGTAGCTTTTAAAATTATATTGTTTGAGATCTGGGAATTTTGGATGGTAAATTCTGTCTGCCAAGAAACAAATTTTAGCAAAAGTGCTTACTTTTTGTAGGCTTTTTCTGTCGTTATTTGGAGAAACAGTAGGTAATTACTAGGCTAATGGCCCTGGGGGTCTTTTTAAGCATAGCAGTGCTTTTCCAAATGTATCTGACAAGATTTTGTACCCCAGGGTAATTGGTAGGGTTTCCTACAAAAAAACAGTCCTGGAGTATTGGCACTACCACTACCGAATACCAATAACCAAAATGTAAAGTGCTAGCAATGTAATCACAGGACCAAACAAAAATAAATTATTGAAAAACAAAATTTAATATACAAGTTAAGCGCCTTTGTCTATACAAGTCCTCATCAGAATGGTTCTGATGAAGTCTTGTTATATAGACAAAAGCACTTGACCATTTTCTTTCTTGTATATTAAATTTTGTTTTTCAATAATTTCATTCTGTCATTACATTGTTAGCACTTTACACTTTGGTTAATTATAAGGGTTGGATATAGGCTTGGACAGTGGGTGGTCCGTCATTTACAGGTTACCTCTGTCCATAACGGGCATTAGTGCCAGACCAGGGGTAAATTTGATTCCCCATCCACTGGTCTAGGTTATACTTATATTTGGTTAGGGAAGAACTCTTCACATGAATTGGGGGCCTGACCCATACCTGTACCTCCAATAACGTCCTATTTATTGTTATAGACAATGTTTAAGTACCTAGATATGGTATTTCTGATGTGGTTTGTTTTGTGGCGATGCAACAGGTCCATTAGAGTATGATCAGATGATGCTTTGTAGGCCAGGCATAGATCACAGTCTGTAGGAGACTGACTACAGGGATAAGGCTTTTTCTTTAAGAACACTCCAATGCTTGGTCAATTACATACCAAAATGTGCGTTGTACTCTATTGATTTGATGAGGACTGAGAATAGAGGAACAATGACGTCCTTGAACCTAGATGCCTATCCCTTGCTTATAAGTTGTGCAGCTTAGGATGATTTTCTCCTTACTGAAGATATGTGGTGGTCAAAGGCTTGGTTACTGTCTACATGCATATCGAAATCCCTGACCACTGGGTATACTCTTAGGGATGTACTATCTGTCCAAAGGATACTATTATGTATCCCTTTGCATTGTGTTTAGACCTTGGCACTGACACCAGTTATTTGTCTGTGTAAGGTCTTCTAAGAGTATTTGTGTCTTCTGAAGTTTTACTCTTCTGAATTGCCTTTAAAGTGTAGAAGATACCTTTTCATACACAGAAGCATTTCAAGAAAAAAGCTGTGTAAATAAGGACATATGTCGGACTAATATGAGTAGGGGCTGTTTTATGTCTAGGATAGCAGCAACGTGAGAGCATTCGTGGATAAAGGGCCTTTAATGTGTCAGATGTTAACTGGAGAATTTTTACTCCAGCTGTAACAAATGGAGAACACATATCTCCAATCTGGAAGTGGGTAGCTGTTTGAAAAGGGGTGATCACCTTTGCGGGTCATACCCAGTGTAACTACAGAGTTAATCCAATCAAAAATGAGCCATGGATGTCAAGAGGATGGAATTTGAAAACAAATGGGGCAATGCCATGAAAATGCTGTAGTTAAAGGGTGTATTAGTGGGAGAGTAAGAATGAGGAAATGTCACCATCCCAGAAGCAGATAGCCTTTGTGAGAAATAAGTATACAAATGAAAAGGAGGGAACATTTGAGAACAACATGTTTGGTTTAATCAGATGTTGGGGAAACTATACAGTACACACAGTGGAAGGAAACAGGAGGAGGGAAAACAGAAACTGACAATCAAAAGAACCATCAAGTTGGAAAAGCAAAGGCCCGAGTTGAGTGGTGATAAAATGTTGAGCAATGACAGATAAAGGGAGAGTTAGTTATGCTAAATAATGTAGAGGAGCTGTCAAAAATTGCTCTAAAAGGTCTATTCTGTAAAGATTTCTACTCTAGTATTGAAGGAGCAGAATGGAGATTTAATAGATAAAGCTGTTGGTGATCAACTAATTCCAGTATTTTAACATTAGAAATGTTCCAATAAAAACTCCAGAAATTAGTGATACACAGGGCAGTGGGGATTAATAGCATATGGATTAGAATTTTTAGAGAGATAATGGGGAGAACTAATAACCACTTTTTAACAAGTGATGGAAGGAGGATAAAGATCCCTGTATATCAGAAGATGACAAATATATCTTGTCAGAACAGGAGAAGCAAAAAGACGAAGGCCAGAAGTTATATCTGTCTGTTAGCAGTCTGACCACAGTGATATAAAAAAAACTCTTATTTTCCTTCAACAAAGAATCTGTTTTAGAAAACCTGGAAGCTCGTGGACCAAGAGACCCGAGGCATCTTGAGTTTATGACAGGAAGGTTATGGCAGACAAATCTAATGAGTTTATATGGACTATTTGAGTTCAGGGCAACAAGTTAATAAATGCTGAAAAGACTTTTTAGTGTTTTAAATTTTGAAACTTAATTTTTATTAAATTTCTTTAGAAATCTTTGGTACCTCTGCTTATCAGCCTTCATTGGGATGCGTCATAGCAAACAAGGTGCACTTTGCATGTAATTAACTCAATCATACACAGTTCATTAACGACACAGTACAGTATATAAAACAACTCCAATTAATTTCTACATTCAAGCCCTGTGATTTATATGTTCTATATTTTAGTATGAAACGACTTTCCTTCTGCTGTAAATACATTGTAATATTAGGATACTACAATAAAATTAAACTTCAAATTGTCATTATGATTTGATTCTTCTGTATATGTTTTGCCACCAAATTATTCATACAACCCCTCCATATATCATATATACATTCTACAATTTATTCACATTTCTCTTATTTTCCCCAATGTAAACCTTACATTCACAGATTAGAGTAAATAACCCCTTGTGCTGTGCAGTCTACTTCCTTTTCATCTTTGTTTCATAGCATTAATGTCCTATATGTTGCCTTCCAACTTTAAACCACATATTGAACACTCGCCAAACCTTTTATTCCCCTTTTCTGCAATTATCCTTATTGATTCCACAAACTATGAACTAATTTGTCAGCTAAACGTGAACCCAGTTGTAGTTCAAAATTAGGTATGGTTGAAAATATCTGTTGTAGAAAACCATCCTACTTTTTTTTTTTATGATTTATCATATATTCACACAAATACTGTTAGTAAAAATGCACACTAATGAACAAATCATTTCTTGGTTTAAGTTCATCATTGAATGTTTTCTCCTAGTAACAATGTAAAGCATCCTGTAATGGTTTTTTGGTATAACCTTGATTAAATAATTAATATATACTGAATTTCTGCTATAAAAATCTGATTCATTATAATACAATAACTTCGCACGTAACATTTGACCATAAGGTATTGAATTGATTACATTTTTCACTGTCTGCATGCAAGAAATTCATTGAAGCCGATTCCTTTCTAGCTATTTTCCACTTAAGTTGCTTCCCCTCACAGAATAATACATCAAAAAATTGTATTTCTTGAGTATGAAAATCTCCAGTTAACTCCAAATTGTATTGGTTATCTTTTTATATTTTTCTTAAAATGAGTAATTCCTTTGTTTCCTTTTAGAGTTGGTAACACTGGGGGAAAATATTCAATGTGGAACTTAAACCAAGAAAATGAATTCTTGATGTGTGCATTTATAGTAGTTTGTATGAATATGACTGTAGAAGTCATAAAAATATTGGTATATACTAATTTCAAACTATTTCCTATGACAGATACTTCCAACTTGTAGCTTTTTCTCTCATATATGGACACTTGCCTATATTTTATATTCCTTTTGATATTGTGTAACTGTATATTATTTATATGTCAAAACTGGTGTTACATGTGGGGATTTTCTCCTCTAGCTTCTGCTGAAAAAGGGTGTTATCCCAGTCAGACTTTCTCAGTAAACAAAGATAAATAAATGAAGCATTGTTCTGACTCAGTGGGAACTGTGCCAAGTTTTTTCATCTTCAGGGATGTCCCATTGTAAGTTTTACAGTCGTTACCTGGATGACATCCTCATTTTTGGGACGGAGACCGCGACCAGTTGCAAGAATTCCTACTGTTCCTCAATTCAAGCACTACATTCCTCAAATTCTCTATGGAAACAAATTCTGACTCCCATTAGTTGTTTAGACATCAGAATTAGTAAAGACTACATCAATAGCGTATTCTTTTCCACCATCTATTGCAAACCTACGTACTCAAACTCCCTTCTCCACTTTGAGAGTGGGCACCCTGTGCATAATAAAAGATCCTTAGTTAAAGGCCAGGGGGGTGAGACTAGCCCGCATGGTTAGCAGGATGGAAGATTTCCAGAAGGAAAAAGGTGTTTTATTGAGTGTGCTTTTAAGAAGAGGATATCCAAAAGAATTTGTTACACCTTTGTTGGAAGAAGTTACTAAAAAGAGATTAGAGGGACATTTCTATCCCTTATTAGGAATTGTTATTACCAGATTGTGTGCAGCATTGGAGAACAGTAACAACCAATACTGGTCGTTTTCACAATGGGCTCATCCTCACATACATTCCACAGTTCCCACTCATTCAGGACATTGTTTTCAAAAACTGGTTCATCCTTAACAGTGATGAAAGCATAGGTCAGAAGGTTGGTGTAGCCCCCGTAGTGGTTTATAGAAAGGACACCAGTATCAAGAATATCCTTGAAAGAAATCCATCTAGCAGTACCATCGGTAGACTTGGAAAAATGACTAAATGTGGGCAGTGCACGCAGTGTAAGCACATATTAGAGGGAGACAAGGTTTTACTTAAAGGTTATGGATGGGTTAGATTATTTCAGAAATACAATTGTGGTAGTAAAAAAGTCATTTATGCCAGCATTTGTCAGATTTGTTTATGCTTCCATATCGGAAAAAACAAACCCACATTTATCAACATATTTATGATATAGATAAATGTAACATCACAAATGAATTAGCCAAACATATTAACCTTCACCCAGATCACTATTTCAAGTTTATAGTTCTTGAACAGATCATCATAGACAAAAGAGGTGGCCCTATTGACCATTTACTAGAGTATAAAGAACTATTATGGCAATTGAGGGTCAATTCCACCACTAGCCCAGGGCTCAATGATATGGTCTCACTTAGCAGTTTTTTAAAATTAAAAGCAGACTTCTGCATTTAAATATTCCATTTCTCTTACAACCATGGCAAGAATGTTTTTGATTTTAATTGTTCTTGGTTTTGAAAGTATAGTTATAAAGAGATATAACATCTATGGACAACATTTACATGACTTGCTAGCAAAACACATTAAGGGAGCCTGTACCTTTAAAAGTGGATGTACATTTTACAAGTGTTTTTTAATTGGTTTATTGCACTGGTTATATAAGACTCTGAGTGTAACTTGATTTTATTCTGAAGAAGCGCTCAAATAAAATTTTACTTATTCCTGGACATACAGTTTGTTTTGAATTTTCTTAGTTTTGCTCCTTTTGGTTTACAATTGCTAAAAATGTTGAATCAGGAATGTAAGATGATTGCATTGTTTACCTTTGAAGGCCAAGAAGTTGCGGTGTCAAAAAGTTTGCTAAAAATAAAGCAATTAATTGATTTGAGGAAATGTATGCCTTCCTTTCATTTGTACTTTGTATAAAGTTTTGTTTTTTTCATAGAATTCTTTGGCATGATAGCTAGTGTATAATATCAAAGGTGGGTTATTCACATGGCCTGCACAGATTTCTGCAGAATATTTGAAAGGACCATAGAGGAGTCTAGTGAGCAAAGTGAGGGCTTATGTAATGGTTAAGGTTTTTACCTCACAGACAGACACAAAGTACTGGATTTAATTCTCATGAAAGGAAAATTGGCTAAGCTTAAAATGGTCCTCAAGGAGAACTAGACTTCACTCCGAAACTATGATATTGGAAAGATTTTATGAGCCCTGTGATGGTAGTATGGATAAGGCATTGGCTAAGCAGTAGAGTACACCAAGTCCTACTAAATAGAGGCTTCTCTGAAACGGTTGTGACCATTCACATACCGTATGGGTCAGTAATGAAACAAGGGCATTTTCATTGTCTCTATAATCGAGGTTATAAAAGGTGCAGAAGGAAGCATTTTGTCTTATTGTTGATGGAACAAGGTTAAGCAGCAGTGTTAATGCCCACGATATTACAGGAGAACGAGAAGAGGCAGGATGGGTGGAATTGTCCAAGATATGGACATTTCATTTCACTGCACAAATATAAAGTCAGGCATGTGGGAGGTAACACCCCCCCCCCCCCAAAAAAAAAAAAGACTGTACAGCAAGAGACATAGCAACAGCTAATAAGGAAAGGGGACTTGGGTCTAGTTTATCAGATGAGTTAAGTTATAAATAAGGGGTGTGACTTGGTGGCAAGGTGTGAGGCATAATCAGCTGAACTGTCTAGAGTGCTGGGTGCAGTTCAGCAGTTCATATCTTTGCAAGAACATTAGAGAGAGAGAGAGAGATTAACATTCATAGCCTTACGGTAAGAAAGGGGGGGGCACCATAGTAAAGTCCTTCAAGTAAATATGTCATGTGCCTGTGGGTACCATCTTTCAGAAAAAGCTGAAAGAGCAAAAGAAGACATACTCTGAAGCTAGAGTATGCAAATCTCATGGGAAATATGAGGAAACTTTGTTACGTGAAATAAGAATTGGATGTTTGGAATGGCTTAAAGCAGTAGTACAGGCAAAAACAGAAACAGAATTCAAGAATACATAGGACAAATACTAGATCACTCTTGGAAGGGGTGGCAAAAATAAAATAAGTAAGCTGTTTAAGTATATTTGTAATTGTTGAAATAAATAGGGAAATGGGTAGGCAAGATGATCAGTGCAGTCCTGATGTGCCCTGAAAATCTAAGTATCTGCTTTTGAAGTGTTAAGTGCAATATCTTATTTAATTCACTTAGGATGCACCCTTAAGTAAGCTATTACCCATGCAGCCCTGTGGCATAGAGTAATAATCTCAGTTCAGTAAGTGGACCCAAGGTCGAAAGGACTAAAGAGGGGAGGGTGGGAGTGAGTAGTCAATGTCATTTCACCCATCTTAGAGGGAGGGAGGTGATGTGCCCACTATATCACAGACCTGAACAGGATTGCTGAGATGGAAAGTTGCAATTGGGTAGGTGATACGTGCTTATGTTTACTAGTGATGGTCCAGGGTCTGGTGATCTGCTTTTAAGAAGTCTCCTGAGGTGCAGCACTATATGATTATCAGCCACCATGGGGAGGGTTTAGGTTAAGGACAAATGGGACCATGTGACTCTCATTGGACCACTCCCAACACTAACACCAAAAGAAGGCGTGGGCTGATTAGTCTTTGTCCTGGGCCAGGAACAAATGGGCTGAAGGACTCTTGCCTGGCCCTTAATATAGTCTATCTCATGCCATCACTGGAGGAATTGGTGTCTTGATGGGGAGTAGGAAGATGAGCTGTTTGTCTTCAGGGGGGGGGTCATGTGAGGTGAAACAAGTTCTAACAGGTATGTGCTTATTTGCACTTTTTTTGTTGGGGATTCCCCTACTCCTCATACTGTAGTCTTTTTTTTCTGTTCAAGCCATTAGTGGCAGTGGTAGACAGTAAACTGCTCTCTCATGATCGAAAAGGAGAATGTCTTTTTAAATAGCACTGTGATGATTAATGTCTAGATGAACACTACAAGGTCACCGAAGGTGGTGTGAAACAAAGCATATCTTAGAGTGATCTTCCCTCATTTATTGCTGTGGAAAGGTTGCTTTCCTGACTATATCAGTGTCCGTTGTGTTGTTACTAGCTGATGAATGCAGGCTTTTCTTTTGGGAATGTGCCCAGTGCCCTGCAAATAGCCAAAGGAAGCTGACATAAGCACAAAGGTAAAAGATGTCCTGAAACTTAATGCGTCCTTGTTTTAAGGTCTCGCCATGGTAGGAAGAATTCTTACAGATATAGTGAACCTCACTTCACATAGGAGGGCAGCAAAAAGATGTGGAAAGCTGATGACCAATATGTGACTGAGAAAATCTTTCACTGATGTAGGTTCAGTCTGAATTGCACAGCACTGATTTGAATTGGGCAAAAGTGATGTGCATGTACTGTTTATGGTACTGTCTATGGATGAAAATGTGCATGTTTGCAGTTACCTTTTTAAATGTTGCCTTTCTTACTTTTTGACCCCCCCCCCCCCCCTCCACAGCTTATTTCGCTTCCGGCACCCATCGGAAGAGGAGGTTCGAGCTTTAGCAGGAAAAGAAAAGCCCAGATCTAAAAAAGACAGGTTAGTAGTAGCTGGAGTGGCTTGTATGACCTGTATATTTTATAGAAAGTGACGTGTTTACTACCTGTAATTTCAGCATTATTTATATGCATGACAGCAATTCTGTTTACATTTCTGTCTGAGCCCACTGTACCAGGATGTAGTTCACAGTAGAAAACTGCTGCATTTTGAGTTGTTAGGTTGACAGTACTGTACAGCCTGAGCTACTGTCATCTTCCACATGGGGTAGTGCTACCACTTTATTATGACCGTTTTTGTTGGTGTGATAGATGATCACCCTAATGGTTTCATGGAGGGACAGTGAATTTGTAGCAGTGATGATCACTTGCTCATCTACCTATTTGATATCTCCCTTTCAGTTACAAGCAGAACCTCCAGAGGCTAAAAGTAAGTTTCATGATGAAGCGCCTAAACATGCTTCACCACTGGTCACAAAGCAGCAAAGTCAACTTTGAATGACTAGGCTGATGAATTGTAAAGATGCCAGTCTTAGTAGGTACATAAATCCTGAGTTTAGTTAAATTGTGTCATGCTACATCTCACATTTTAAAATAGATCAGTTTTAAAATAAACCAGTTATATGGAGTACATCATTTACTTCTGATACCCGATACTTAATCAATGGATAGTTGTGCAGAGAGAAAAGTGTCCGTTCTATTTCTTTCACAGCCACACTCAGAACCGCTAGCAGTTTTTTTTTTTTTTTTTTTTTTTGAATTGTCTCATCTGATAAACTGCACTGCAGATGTGAATCATGTCTCTTGATGCATAAATTGGGTTTGTGATAAATCTGATGGGCTAGTGGTGGAGTAATCCAAGGAGTCTCAATCCTCACCACTGGCAACAGTGGGGGATGTTCGGGTACACACACAGTATTTCCAGATGCAGCTCTCTGCATCAAGTGCAGTTTCTCTTAAGAGCACACAGAGACCACAGTCAGTCCGGGGCTGGTTTCTCCCTCTTTCTCCAGATCCCCAGTAAGACTCCCCGCAGGCACAGCTATAGGGTTGAGATCTCAGCTGAGTGGCCAAGACCTCTAGCACCCTCTCTGTCCAGCCAGTGGTTCATGTCCCTGCCCAAGTAGCTGGCACACACACACTTGAGGTTTGATTTATACACACACACATCTGGGAAAGGTTGGCACAGGTTTGCTTGCTATGCTGCCCTCTGCCCAGACTATAACATAGTTATCACTTCCACCAACCACGTCCTTTTCAGCTATTTTATGGCCCTTAACAAAGGGTGTCCAATCTTGCTGTGTAATGCTACTATCAATACAAATGGTAGTTTGACCAAGAGCAAGGCGTTTAGGAGTGGCCCACAGTGTCACAAAATAAATATGCAAGTACTCACAAAACTTAACTATGTCTCACAAATATAAGTCACAACAAAAGGTTTAAATATATTTAATAATAAGTAATAAAAGAACAAGAAAATACTCCTTGTATGATCACAGTAACATCAGAGTTCAAAATCACTGGAAGTACCTGAAACAACATTGCAGGATAGTCTCAAATAAATAAAGAAAACATCTAAACTCTACTCCACTATATTCCTGACTGAATCTAAGGTAATTACTACACCCTAGTTAACTTACTTACAAAGCAATCAAGGCAGATGGTGAGTGGGTCTTCCAGCTGATGTTGTCAGGTCAAAGAAAAATACAGAATACTCTCTTTCTCAGAGAGTTCTTAAATCAATATCCCAAATATTACTGATGGGATAGCTTGCAGGATGACATCACTTCTTGTCATCTGACTCTATCCCGGGTGAAAAACAACCATTGCAGCTGGTAGCATTTAGCATCTACCTGTAAAAATACATAAACGAGGGCTTTTCCTCAAATCTTGGTACTTGCTGGAAATCCTAAAACGATAAAACACTTACAAGACAATGCAGATAACTTCTAGTTCTAGACATTGTGTCTTTTACTGCACTGAAACTGAAAGATAACATTCTTTTATTAAATGGTCATAAAGTAATTTAAATTTTGGGCTACTTTTCTGAAATTAACCTCCTGTGTTCTGGTTTCCATTGTTTAAAATATATACATCTAAACAGTTACAGTAATGTATGCATATTTCTGTTCTGTTCCAGTAGGGTACACTGTGGATACATTTTTAAAGCTCAGTACTTTACAACCCTTTTCAACACACACGTCTGTACCAGCAGTATACATACACATAACATACAGGTCTAATACATTTGTAACACAAGCATATGATTTGTGTTGATCTTCACAAATGACATAGAATTACTTATAAAATATCAGATGGCTGGGATGGTAATATCTCCTTTCGTGACACCACCCCATTAACTTAGTAGCACATGTGAAAGCAGTACACTTTTTATGCCACAAGATTATCTAAAGCTGTCTTCTCTCAGATGAGACTTAACCAGAATGTAGTGACAAGCAGCAAATGAAAGGGAGAGCAAAGTGTAAAAAATGACATATTAAGATTCTTAAATGTAAGTGCACTGCATTGGAACTATTACCCATTGCTTTTCTTTATGCATAAACTGCAGTAAATGATATTAGTCTTGTATGTACGTATGTATGCATATTAAAGTGAAATACTCCTCATGGCTACATACAGCTGTCACATTTTGTTATTAGTTATCAGAGAACATTGTTCATTAAAGTATCAAGATGACAGTGTTGTAGGTTGATTCCAATTACCATCTTTTTAGAAGTGGTTTGTAAAGTAGATTTAATACAGCCTCCAGGTGATGTCATTTTCTGGACTCCAGTGCTGTACTTAAACTGGCTGAAAAATACACTATTCTGGCATACAACTTTACCAGGGCTGTGTGGTGAGCTAGTTTTACTTTTTTTCAAAGAAACAATCCACATCGAGAAGCAATACAAGCATTTCTTTCAAAAGACAGTTACTATGATTCAGTAGTACACCTCTGTATGGCTAAATTAATACAATTTGCAGCTGCTGTACTTTGCACATTTGAAAACAATAATTGTTCCACAGGTACTGATATTTATATCCAGAGATGTAATTGCCCCTGAGACATTCCACAGTAGGCTGAAAAATATCTGATGAAATAGCATTCAGTTCATCCATAGTGATGGACACCTTCACTGAAAACAAGTATGCCAGTATGAACCACATTGCAGTCCAGAACCATATTACTGTATCAGTCCTACTGTCAAGATGTGATGCCAGGTTTTTGCATCAAGTACAATGTATAGCTCTTCAACATAGCTTTGGATTTTCCTCTGTGATTAGTTATATTTATATCCCATTTTTCTACTCCATTTTAATCAACAGGATTCATACACTGTTTGAAAGGATTGTGTTTTGTTAGCTATTTTTTTAGCTAAGTTTTCCTCTCCATGACTCTAGGAAATCATGCCATCCTACATCCGTCTTGAGCTCTTTCTGGTGAGGTAACCGAATGAAGGCGCTATCCCCAGACAGCCATGAATGAAGTTCCACTACTTTCCACCAACCTCTGCAGCTGTTGTGGCAGGACCACCCTCAGTCCAGCAGTTTAGCATCACCAACATCCAGTCTGCAGCATGGTTGTTAGAGTGAACATAATTGTCCCCATGTTAGGGAACTTCATTGCAGCATCATTTATGGAATGGTCAGGGTTTTTTTTTTATTAGTCTAACCTGTTCCCAGCAGCTGTGTGGATGCATGGGAACTCCCACGTTGCTAGACCCAAAGCTACACGAGCTTCTGAACAATTTTAGAAGGTACCATATAGATGCTGTTTGACAGGTGCATTCCCTCATCTGTTCTCTGCCTTCTGTTCTATCCAGTTTGTACTTGGCACCCAAGCCTGGTTGAACTGGTGGTGTCAACTCACTTTCATCCTTTCCATCTGACCTCTCCAGTGCCTAGGCTGTTTAAACCCAGGTTATCTGGTTACAGTCTTATTCCTCTGTGCCACTGAGTGAGTTTTGTTTTCTAGTTCTTTTGGCCTTGGTATAGTTTGTACTGGATTAAGAGTCCCTGCCATCATTTGATACAATTTCAGATACTAGACTTTGGTGCTTGTGTACTTCCTTTATTAAGACGTACTGATCATTCATTGTCCTAAAAAGAAATATGTACAACTGTCATTGCTCAACTCTGAACTAGATTTCCTTTTGAGACTGATCAAGTTTAGTGTTTTTTCTTTTTCAAAGAGAAGCTTTTGGTTTCATTTTCATTGCTGCAGATTTTCTGTTTCCTTAGTTGACAGACCCTGCAGCACTGACACACTTGGACTACAGTACTGGTACAACACTGGTATTCCTATGTAGCGATGGTTCAAATGCATTATTTCTGTACTACCAGCTAATGGGATTACATTGATGCTTTCTTTGCTCTTTTTTCCAGGTTTGAACACTTGCTAACCAGTAGGGTTAATTAAAATACATTTCCATTTTGTCTTCTGTTTTGGTAACAGTGGCTACTAATAGTTATATGTGGTAACTACTTGTTGGCTTCAGCTGGAAATGCCTACGCAGTATGAGTACTTGAGTAATATTTTTTGTAACTTGCTGGAAATATTGGGACACTTATTTCTGATAATTTTCAAGAAGCAGCAATTGCTTCAGTCAGTATTTATTTAGAAATAAATGGGAGAGACATCATAAGGCAGTTCTTGTCCTTGGAGGACTTAAAAATATGTAAGTTAAGTAACATAAGCAACGTTTCCAGAAGTTACAGAAGTGGGCAGACTAGAAGGGCTAAGCAGTCCTTATTTGCTGTCAAAATAGATGTTCATAGTCATGTAATGTTTTGATTACAGTAAATAAAAAGTTTAGGAATCCTAGCATAATTAGCAGGTGTATTTACTAAACCTAAATCATTAAAGGTGGTGATGTGAATTATTTTAAACAGAGCAATTGTATCCATTGTGGCCTTAATTGATAAGAGATGTGCCAGTTATAAGTGTTTTGCTGCTGCTACACTAGAGGAAATGACCTAAGCTACTGAACACTTGGACTTCACTTTTTTATTATTTATTAATGTTTATTTACTGGGATAGTCCCTGCTAGGTAGGTCACCAGAAATAACCCCTTTTCAGTGGAGGCCTGGGGAGAATAACTCCATACATCAATAAGCAAAAGACAAAGTAGACAAAAGAAAGAAAAAGTTACAATAATTTTCCAACAGACTGATGTAGGAGTACAAAATAAGCTTCTGAGTAAATAGTAGCAAGTAAGAGATAATCTTTCAGATTTGCAAAGGATTGTTTTGATAATTAGACATAGTTACATGCAAATAACACATTTCTGGTCGATCAGTTTCAAAACTCCATCACATTCTTATACAGTTGTATAGCAGTATCAGAGCAATACTAGGGATAGTGGTCGCAGTGCAGTAGAAAGCATGGTTAGAATTTGGTAGAAGAGAGGAGATCTCCTGTAATAACCAGATTGGAGATGAAAGTAGGAAAGGAGAGAGGAGTTTAGGTCTAGAGGAGTTAGTGCAAGTGGATTTGAGAGGGTAGAGTTGGAAGGATAAAGAAGAGAGAAAAAAAACTGAAAACAAGATACAGCTGAAGCAGAGGAAAAGTGGGCAGGAGCATTTTAATTGTGGAGTATCAGAGTTGAAAATAGAGAAAAAGTCGAATTAGAACAGGAAGGCCTGCCATATGGCAACTATAATATTCTAAATTATGATGAGTGTGAAGAGAAGAGGAAGGAGAAGGACATGTAAAGTTAACCAAGTAGCAGAGCCATTTTCCCAGCAAGTGTTGTTTGACTTTGTTTGGAATGTTTGCCTAAGTAGTAGAGAAAAGGAGCTCCATATCCTAGAGCCATAGGAGGATTAAACAGAATCACCAAGTAAATTATTAGATGAGTTATGTTATTAAGTCAACCCAAGCTGTCTGTTTACAAAATGATGTTGAAGAATGATGCTTAGAACTGGGTGATGGTCTGGTTTGAAGATATTTGTTTATTTTATTTATTTTTATTTTATTTTACATTTGTTAACCGGGATGGTCCAACTGGACGCAGGTCCATTTACAGTGGAGTTCCAGGGAGAAAAGCTCCACAGTGAGATTGCAATCAAAAGGATAGTACAAACCACATATATCAATGATCAGTGAAGTAAAGTACAGAGATAAGAAGTTGCATGCAATCCTACCTAAACAACAAATATTTTTAGCAACATGCGAGATAAAATACAGGAATAAAAGTCACATGCAATCACACTTATAACAGCAATCTATAAGATGGGATGCAAAAAATAAATTCACATGGTAAAACATTTGTATTAGTCAGCAGTAAGATATTTTTACAGTAGATATGGTGGGAAGGACTGTCTATAGAATACTGAGGCTGTGAAATTTATGTAATGCATGAACATAAACATTTATTCATAAGATGTGATTTGAGTGCGTTTCTGAAGTGCATGTTAGTGGGGGCAGAAGTAAGAGAAGGGGGGTGGGGGTTGTGCCAGGTTCGAGCTATGGTATGGGAAAATAGAGCTTTCCCTGTGTTGTTATTGGCCGTAGAGATGCAGAGGAGTGATTCATCAGTAGAATGGAGAGGACGATTTGTTCTGTAGAGAGAAAGTAACTGGCTTAGTGCTGGGGTTTTCTCAAGATATCGGACTATGTTATAGGCAATGACTAACTGTTGGAAATTGAGTAGCTGGGAAAGTTCTAACCATTTTAGCCCCCTTAGAGATTCACAGTGATGGGTATGGAAAGCGGAGTTTTAAGCATACCTGGCAATTTTATTATAGCATGATTCCAGCCTGGCAAGATCATGTTTTCTGGCTAGGGTGAGAATTGGTGCGGCATACATTATGGTGGACAATAGATGAGTTTGGGCTAGAATGATTTGTGCCTGATGTGAGAGGAATTATTTATGCCTGTAGTGGGGCAGTTGTAGCCATAAAAGTTTTTTTTTTTTTTTTTTTAGAGCAAGGCACTGGTGTGCTCTGTATGATAAGTTGGTGGCAAATGTAACTTTATTACAACATTGCTCAAGGAGGTTGAATTATGAGGCTTAGAGTGAAGGAAGTATTGGTTGAGGCAGTGCATCATCTTAGAGTTTGTTAAATAAGGAGATGTCATCATTGTACAACAAGTAAAACTAATGGTTACAAATTCTAGTCCCTAACCAAATGAAAATGGGAATTACGGAGAGGAGTCTATGCTTTCTAGCAGTATTTTGTCTGAAGCAGCACTAAATCAATATATTTCCTCTGTGTTTAGAACACAAACATATACTGTTCGTTTGTGTTCAGATTTGTTAGAAGCCAGTGATATATTATATTATTTTCTTCAGTTTTCATAAAATATGTAACTTGGTGGGGGATTAGAGCTATCACTTGGCTTACAGAGCCTATTTTCTTCCATATTTTGCATTTAGTCCATCTTTCCAGCCCTTCTGTCAGTATCTTCCTGTGCCATCACCGACTCAGGGTATCTATCCATTTTCTGTACTACTTCACCTCCATTAGGGTTGGGGGTAACTGAGCCTACCTCAAACATAGTTCCAGATGGGGTAGTAGTCCATAATAGGAATGAAACAAATGCTGACTCACATGCAGCCCTAGGACTACTTAACATTTCATTCCACCTGACATACAAGGCCTTTGGAATGCAGGAGGAAATGGTTCATGACAAATGTACATAAACGCTTGGGGAGAACATACTACAGCTCTTGTCTGTTTACAGCTGCTTACTTGACAAAGTCCAGACAGGCTTCTTCTGGATATATCCTCCCTACCACTAAGAAGAAAGTTACAGTCCTCAAGACTGGCATTATGTTCTTTAAAATGTGAACTAGTCCTTGACGGTGTCATGCCCAGCTTGGCTATCATTTCTCCCTGCAGGTCAGTGTTGGCCTCTACATTAGTATACATGTTGTGTTTAGGTGGTCTGTCCATCTATCACTCTCTTGTTCTTTTGACTGGGATTAAAGAACCAGCCATATGTACTTTTGCAAGTGTGAGTACTAAAGCAGAGCAGTTTGGTGTTGAACCAGGGTTGTCAGTTTTGCAGGTTGACACCATATCTGTCCAACATGTGACACCTGCAAGTGTGTAAAATGAACTTTATTTTAAGTCTAAATACACAAAAAGGTTGCAGGAAAACCTCACTTTTATATTTGGTAGTGTAAGTACATGTAAAAGTGGCATAGTACATGGGTGAAGGTGATGGAGCTGACAGAGAAGGGCCCACAACTATATAATCTACCTGTTTTTTGCTTCTGTGTGTTTTAACCAAACCTAGAAGTAAACACCAGAATTTACAGATTATGCATTCCATAAGACTGGATGGTGAAAAATCCTACCTTTTTTGAACCATTTTGATATCTGAATTTATTTGTGGTGAGATGTAGAGGTCCATGGTTTCTTGTTAACTATGTATTTGCGTCTTGTGAAAGCCACAATTTCCTGCCTGGCGTGTTAAACCTCTACCTTTTGTGATTTGTAGTTTGACTAATTGAATTGTTCTGTTGTGCTTCTGTGAACCCCAGTGTACACCATTTGAATATAGTTCATTTGCCTGTCTTTAAAAGTGTGTTGAGCTAAACAACTTTTTATTTTTGTACCAGTTTCATCCATTTAATTTTAATTTTAAATGTTTTGTTTTTCCATTATTTCCCATTATGGAATATTTATTAATTTGTTGTGTTTTCTGTGAATGCCATACTAATTTTAAAGCTCCAGACCTTTTAACTTTGTCCCACTGAGGCTGTTTTATGTGAAATTTTGGGATTATAAAATCTGTGACTTGCACAATAAGCACTGTAGAAGATTTGTTTTCTTATTTTCATTTTTTTATATAGTGACCTCAGTACATCTCACAGACTGTTTACTGTGTAGAAAAGGTACAAAACTGCAAGAGGTATGGTTGATGGATTTTTATTGTACATAAAAAAAAGTCTTCTGCAGGATGAGCTCTGCAGATGGGAGTGTCATCTGTGGAATTCTGCTTTGCTAAGTACTTTTAATAGTCCATTTAAAAGTATTGCTCACAATCATCCTTATGTTTCCTGATTTCATGTTTTCTGTAGTGTTCACTAATATTTCTTTTCCATTTGTTATGAAAAGTCAGGTGCATTTCTATTCTTTCAATACGGAAGGGATCATTTAACTTGTTTATTAAAAACTGCAAAAGGTAACGCAGACTTTTTACAGTTCATTATGATATTGCCTTAGAGCATTCCTTCACAGGCTGCAATGGAGTTTCATCTTAGTAGCAGAGTGATTTTGCAATGGCCGACTTCTGTAGCAGCTGCTGCTCATTAGACATAGTAGCAGAATTATTTGTATTTATTTTTTACTAAATGCTAACCATAACCCTGTATGTTAATACCTGAACTGTAAACGCATATAGTGATTCTTCGTCACTATTTGTGACAGCCCATTTGTAAATGTCATTTTGCAAAGTGCATCCTGTTTTTTTCTGCCTGTTACTTTTTTATGAGCATTACTACGATTTAACATAACCACTGGTACTAAAGAATGAATATTTATGATATAGTTGTAATTTAAATATAAGGTTTTTGATTCACAAATGAAGTGCAAAATCAAAATTATTATTTAGAGTTTGAGTATTTAAATTCCTTCCTGAGATTTGGTACATTGATCACTTTTGTTGGGGGCACCAGAAACAGAAAATACTGTTTCTCTTTGCATTTTTTTTTTAATTTGTGTCTGCATAAAATTCTAACCCAGTGATCTGGCTCCAAGAATAACAGTAATAGGGTGACCACTTGAGGCTATAAATGCTTCTGCCCGCTGTTACACTGTTGCAGTGAAGCTTAAAACTCACACTATACCTGAATGAATAGTTTTTCTTTTATCTCTTAACTATGTTTATCTTCAGAGTACACATTCATGTAGACTAGAACAGCGTTGCTTACTAGATATGTGTGCAGACAGTGGGGATGGGTACAAGGCAGAAAGTGGGAGCAAGAAATCCTACAAAGATTAAATACCAGAAAATTAAATACCAATCAGACACATTATTGACAAGTTGCTAACTGTGTGTAAAGACATGGTAGTATGCCTTATTTGTCATAGAAAACCAAGGATTCACCTCTGATCGGATGTTTCATACAGCAGACTAAATTATCCAGACCCATGCAGATTACAGATTGGCCCGTCAGGGTCTGCTGACCACAGTGTTGTTGACCCTCTGTGAGTGGGAAAATGAGCTTGTCTGTTCACTTGGTAAATCCAATTAAGCACTTTGTCCATAAGCAGTGTAGTGAAATATAAAATGGCCCACCAGACATGCATCACGCCCTCTTTTTAGTTGTGCTGTGTGAAAGCTTAGTGATGTGCAAAATCTCAGTGAAAAAAACAATAAATAATTGGATCCATTTTAAACCTTTGTCTTTTACAGCATGCCTTGAATGGACCACCTGTTTTTCAGCTTCAGGCACTGGATACTGACAGATTTATATATTGGTAGCAATCCATTTACTTTTATTTTATTTTGGGGGAGGTGGAAGGAGTACATGTTTATTTGCAGATTCCACTGATAAAGCAAATAGTGATTGATTCTTAGTTGAATCTTATTGAGAGAAATCTGAAGTCATTCTGTCTGGGGTTTATCAAACATAACTACATTCCTCATTTGCTGAGATCAGTTTTGCTGCCTGAGTACTATATTTAAAATGATGTTTTTGTACCCTGGAAATCTTTAAGAACATAACATTCAGTTCTTTTCAGTCTGTTTGGAAGAAAGGAAATTTACCCCAGGGATCACTTCAGTCGCCCTGCTAGACAGGGGTCCAGGGAAGCAAATAGTGGGGGAAGAAATAGCCAGGGAATTGTTATGGCTAGGCTGGTATAGGCCCTAGGGCCGATAGCCTAGTACAAACCTATGAACCTATGTAGTTGTGCATTATTGCCACATATTCTTTATTCCTGTGGTAAACCAAAGTAACATAAGATGAATGTCATCTTCAGTTTGTGTAAGGTTCTGATCATGGAGCCAGGATATCCATATGACAGTTACAGCTACAAAGAAGGCCAGAGTGAGGAAATGCAGGGATGCTGAAGATGGACAGATTTTGGTTAACTGTGTGGCATGCACTAATAAAGCACTGACTGCAGTCTTAGTGACATGGGTTCTAAGAGGTAGCCAGGGGATGTAGGCAGTTGTCCTGCCCTTGCAAAATGAGTAATGCATTGAGTGCGTACTGCCAGAGCTTGTCTGGTCAGTTGCTTTCTCATAGGTAGGCTTCTGTGTGGCTGCAGGATTGGTGTTTGTGCAAGACCAGTGAGTGTGCTATTTTGCTGTTTTAGGTTGGTAGTTTCTGCCTCAGTCCACTATTGTGACAGTGAATATCTGATTTAAGTTTAGGAGGTCTGGGATGCAGGAAAGCTCAGTCTCTATGGCAGATGTTGGTCATTTTTTTTTTATTTATCAGTTGTGATCAAGGAAGATTTTTTTGAGTAATCATGCTTTGATTGTTAATAGGTAGAGCAAAGTTGGTGGGGTTAGTTGTCTGTTACCTGCTTGTCTATCTTCCAGGGAGGAAAATTTTATTTATTTGATATTTATTTACTGGGGAGGTCCAACTGGACTAAGTAGCCCATTTTCAGAGGAGGCCCGGGTAGAAAAGCTCCACATGTAAATTGTACAATTTAATACAGCAAAGTACAACTCAAGATATCTGTAACAGGTTAGAAAGACTAAGACAAGTAAAACTTTAAGATGCGCATCTGAGACAGGTACATTACAATATTAATATTGTTCAATATAAGGATATCTGATTGTTAAACACAGAGTAAAAATAGCCCAGACAATACTACCAATTTATAAAAATTAGTTAAGAGAAGTCTGGGTAACATAGTTAAAACTAAACATTTCCCAGAGAGCATTGTGAAAGTAAGTAAGTAATGACAATGTACAGAAGGTGTCATGCAGGTATATTCAGTCATGGTCAACCTTACTCATGTTGAAGCACATTGTGTAGTTTATGTAGAGAATTCTGCTGAGGTTATGGATGAGTGGATAGCAAAGATGGGAAAAAAAGAAGTGGGAGAGAAGATGGGTGAAAAGGAATCTTGTAATAAGTAACTATATATATATATATATATATATATATATATATTGGGGTATGGAGCGATTATAGGGAGCCCAAGGGCTGGACTGTGAAAATAAGGGAAGGTGGACATATATAAAGAGTGTAAGGGGGAATGGAGCTGGAAAAAATAAGTCTGTTCAGCCTGGGGATGAGCAGGAACATAGCCATCTGTGATTTAGATGAGTCTTAAGTAGGTTTTTGAACTGGGTGGGGTTACTGGTGTTAAGAGTATTCTGTGGGATGGCATTCCAGGTTTTAGTGACATGATTAGAGTAAAGAGAGTCTCCAAAGCTGTTAGATTTTGAAACTTTTAGCAGTAATTTGTTGTAGGATCTTAGGGATCTGTTATTGGTGCAGGTTTGTACTAGGGTTTGGAGGGCTGGATATTTGTCAGGTTTATATATTATAGCTGGGTCAGTACAAGTTGGTTCAAGGTTAAGATGTTGGGTAGCTCAAGCCATTTTAGTTGTAGGAGAGCAACACACTGATGTGTTCTTTGGGACATGTTTGTGGTGAATTTGACTGTCTTGTGGTAGCATGGTTCTAGTTTGTCTGTGTTTTTTTTTTTAACTGAATAAATTTTTATTGATTTTTCAGAAAGATAAACATATGTACAGTATGTATATCTAAGAAATATTTACATAGTCAAAGCTTAAAGTAGAGAAACGATTACAAAACCAAACATTACAAAACCAACTATTTACATAGGATGTCTATACTTTAAAAACTTTGTTTTCGTGAATGTATCTTAAGTCTGTTTTTGAGGTTTGTGAAGAAAGGGGAGGCATACATTATTGTGGGTAATAAGTGGGTCCTGATGACAGCTTGTCTAGTTGAGTTGGTGAGAAGTCTTAATTCTATAGAGGAAACCTAATTTTATGTTGGCTTTTTTAATAGCAAGTGATGCATGTTTGTCAAATCTCAAACAGTTATCAATGGTGACACCTAGGAGCTTAGTTGCAGAGATTGGCTTGATTTACTGTGTTAGATGTTGGAATTGGTTGTAAGATTGTGATTGTTAATAAAAAGCATTAGTTTGTTTTTTGGACAGGTTGAATGAGCTGACAGTTGTGTAGGTAAGTTTTGATGGCAGAAAATGATTTTTGGGTGATTTCCTGAAGTTTCAACAGTGAGGGCACAGCACAGATGACAGTGGAGTCATCCGAGTATTGTATGATAGTGGCAAGGCTGGTTGTGGTGTAAAGTTTTTAGTGAAGATATAGGACAGAAGTGGACCTAGTATTGATCCTTGTGGGACTCCTACAGTTACAGGTAGGGTAGAAAGGTTGTTTTGCCACTTGACAGCCCATTGATGATCAGAAAGATAGTTTTGGAACCAGGAGAGGCTTTCTTTAGATATTTCAAGGGATGCAAGCTCATGTAAGAGCATTCGGTGGGATACCATGTCAAATGCCTTTGACATATCTAGAAAAATAGAGGAGACAAGTTGTTAATCTTTCAAGCTGGTTTACAGTGTTGGTGAAACAATATGTTTAGAAGTTATTGGGCATTGGGGTTGGGGTTTGGCCTGGATGTCGAAGTTGTTTAATTGTACCCATGAATTTTCCTGGGTTATTTGGTGTTTGTTTGATTGTGGTAATGAAAAGTTTATCATTCTTGATTTGTTTTTTGGTTAAATTTCTTAAATAACAATAGTTGCTAAAGGAGACTTTGCTTTCATTGGCTTGATATTGGGACCAGAGTTTCTCTGTCTGTTTTAGTAGTGGTCTGGTTTCTTTGGTAAGCCATGGGCAGTAGTTAGCTTTTAGTCCTAATATTCCTGATAGGAGCAAAGCTGTTTAGTATGTCAAGAAATGTATTGTTTAAGTATTGCACTGCTGAGTCTTGTGGGAAATATTTTAGAGGGGTCCAGTTACAATTTTTTAGGAATAATTTAAAAGTATCTATGGACATTTTTTTTTTTTTTTTATTGCTTACTTTGTATATTACAGTTTTAGTGAGACTGTTAATGGTGCCTTAAGTTGGTAGGTGGTCACTTAGTCAATGTGGAAGACAATCTGAGTGATTGATTAGAGGTGGTTTGTTAGTAAGGGTCCAGTCAAGAACTGACAGTTTGTTGCTATTTTTGTCTACCCTTGTTGGTGTCTGTATCATTTCAGTAAAGCCATATAAGTTTATGTAGTTTGTGGGACTGTCTGAAGAACAAGTTTGCTAGTCAGTGTTGAAATCACCTACTATTATGTTTTTTTTGGCTAACTATTATGTTTGCCCATGAAAGTAGGTTTTCTATTATAGATGGGCTGTTGCCAGGAGGGATATATATTGATATTAAGATTGTGTTTTATTGTTGTTGACTATTAGGCAGGAGGCTATTAGTTCAGTGTTATTTAGGTCGGGGGGTTAATGTTTAATTGCTGAAGATTGTGTGCCTTTATATTATTGCTACTCCTCCACCCCACTTGTGCATTCTATCTTGCCTAAGGATGTTGTAGCCATGGGGGTAGTATGTCATTATTTTTTATGTGGGATTTGAGCCAGGTTTCAATTAGAACTGCTGTGTCAGAGTGTAGGGGGAGAGGGTGGCATTGGAGTATTTTGTTTAGTAGGCTTCTGAGATTCATGCTAATGAGAATGTCTCTTTATGGGAATATTGGGACAGGACAGACAGTTTGCTAATGTTGATAGTTGAATTGATTGCAGTGTACTGAGGGGATCATGTTGGGTTGTGTTAAGGCCTGGGTTGGGGTGGATATTGCCACTTAATTGCAAGTCTGATTTTTTTATGAGAGGATCAGTAAAGGAATTTAGCTGATGTTTGGGAGTGATTAATCCATGTATGTAAAGAGGTGATTGTCTAAGTATTTCTATGAAAATAGATCTGTTTTAGAGGACTTGAAGAGTTGTGGTATTATACAGAAGTTAGTTTGTGAAGTACGAGGTGGGGCAGGGGAAGGATAGGTGGGAGATTGTATGTTGATAATATTGTGGTTGTAATTTGTGAAGTGGAGGGCAGTTGTCAGTAGGGTGAGAATAGATATGTGCAAGAGAAATGTGAATGTGAAGTTGTTAAATCTTGCCATTTATTCTCACTGATGGGTTCAGAGCCAATCCTCTGCTCCGACACAGCCATTAGCAAAGCGCAAGGTTTACCAGTAGCTCGAGACCAAGCCCCTAATCCCATGATGCACTGCTGGAATTACCTCAGATCTAATTTGCCACGGCACAGATCTCGGTGTTCCAGATTGCTCGGACCAATTTTATTGGAAAGATTCTTCTATTCGCAAGCTTTAAAAACTTTTTCTTAACTTTCATTCTTGTTAGGATAGTTTTTATACATATATATATATATATATATATATATATATATATATATATATATATATATATATATATATATATATATAGATAAGTGCCCTGTGTTGGCTTTATTTTTTCCATAGAAGTGTTTATAGTTAGCAGTTGGCCTTGTATCTATCTAAATTCATAGTCAGTAGTTCATTCAATAGCTAATAGTTGCTTAGAGTGTGTTTTCTATTTGTTTAAATTTAGGATGTCTGAAGAGAAGGAGAAGCAACATCCTAAATCTGGCTTCAAAAAATGTCAGGACTGTGGAGAAAAAATGTCTGTCACTGACGGACATGTTCAGTGTGTCTATTGTCTGGGGGCATTACACCTCCAAGACTCTTGTAGCATCTGTCACTCCTTCTCTTCCAGGGTACTTTTAGAGAGGAGGAGGAAATTGGTGGATAGGGGCTTACTTCAGCACCCCTTCTTGGAAGCACTGGGTGACTAGGATGATGCTAGCAAATCCTCTTAAGTCATCCAAATATTTAGGTGACTCCAAGCTATCTAAAAAGGCTAAAAAAATGGAGGGTTTAGGGTCATCGGTACCACTGCCTTCGCAACTGAGTGTCCCTTCCGTTCGGAGCCAGCTCACAGCTTTGGAGCCAGTTTCTGAGATTCCCTCATCTTCTCTGCTTCAGTCGGCACCCTCGGTGCACTCCTCAGTCTTCTGTCAGCCTCTCAGATCTGGATATGGACCGGTTGGTGCAGAAGCTTTTACGGGCACCAGGCCTTGCCAAATTGTTGTTGGCTCCGACGCCTCCGTCGGAACCGAAGACCATTACCCTGGACTTGACTGCTCCTCCTCCGAGCCATACCGGACTTTCAGAGACACAGGAGGCTGACCTGATGGTTGTTGAGCCTGTGGAGCCGAGACTTGCTCCAGTGTTATCGGTCCCATCTACTCTCGTCCTCGGCGCTGACCGGGCACTCTAAGAGCCGACACTCTCCTGTTGGGTCCGGAAAGGATAGTCGTACCGATTTGTCGGTGCCGACTCTTTCTCTTGGGGCTTCGGCTCGGATGAGCTCGGCTCCTACCTCAGGCTCGGAGCTCATAGCCTCGGTGCAAGAGGATCGGATGGTCCCTCCAGATCAGTCTACCCCTTCTTGTCTGAGTCATGGTGCGTTCGATGCCATGAGGAGTGTCCCATCTCCAAAGACATCATCGGCATCAGGTCTGTCTTCCTCCTCCCCTCAAGTGCCTGTGTCTGCTCCTGCTTCTACAGATCAACCCAAGCATAGAGACCCTGAGCCTCAAGTAGCCCCATAGGGCACCCCCTTCTCTTCTGAGACCTCCCCAGAAGCCCCCACTGAGGAGGTACCCAGGAAGAGACTGTGCAAGAGGAGGCACTTGGACTCCCCACAGGAGTCTTTGACATCTGACACTGACTTGGATGAGTCGGAAGGGTCCCCTCGATCCCCCTTTGAGGATATCTCCTTTGCGGAAATATTAGAGATCCTTAATCAGAGGGCTGGTTAGCAGTCCAAAAGCCCTACTGAGGACGAGCAGTGCTTTTGAAGGCTTTCGGGTCTCAACCTTTCACCTCTTGGGTGTCTCCACCTCACGATGAGCTCATGGAGCTGATCTCTCGTAAGGCATGGGATTCTCCGGAGGCCATGGAACCTGTCCCTCGGAAGCCAAATAAGTTCATCTCTGCCCCCGTGGACAAAGCTTTTTTGACTAAGGGAGTGCCTGTTGATGCCATGGTGGTGGCAGCAGCCACCAAAAATCAAATGTCTGAGATGTCCTCATCCATCCATCCTCCTAACAGAGATTCCAGGATCATGGCTAGATATGGGAAACGCATGTTTAGTTCAGCGACTTTTTCCCTTCAATCATTGAACTACTTAACCCATTTTTACCAGACTACAAAGAGATCTCCTGAAGGAACTAGGAGATACTCTGCAGGGGTTGCCGACAAAGTTGCCACCCAGCTCGCTACCCTAAACTCGATTGTGAACTTGTCCATGCGTCTCTTACACAGCTGATGGTTCGAGTAGAGCTGCAAGTTCAGGCATTGCTCTACGTAGGCAAGCCTGGATGCGTCTCTGTTCCTTTGCGGAGCCTTTCAAGTCTTCCTTTATCAACACCCCATTTGATGGCTCATCCCTGTTTGGGCCCAAGTTAAGGAAACTCTAACCAGGTGTGAGCAGGAAGGAAAGACTCTATCTGCCGTCGGAGTCTGTTTTTCTACTCCTACTTGGCCCTACCCCAAGGACCCTAAGGGCGGACAGATGTGGTTCCGAAAAGCCCAGTGAGCCTTTCAGGACACACGTGGCAAAACCCCCTCTAGAGGCAGAGGAGGGGGTTATAATGGAAGACACCGCCCGCGTGGCAGGGGGGGTCTGCAACAGCAGGATGGCACAGGCCAGTTCTCTGGTCAGCCCTACTAGCGCTCCTGAAAGGAGGCCCGGCTGTCCGGCTCTGGAGGCAGTCGGGGGGATTGCTCATCTTTGTACCCAGAAGCCTTGCTAAGCATAACATCCGATACTTGGGTACAAAGCATCATTTCCAGAGGGTATTTCATACCGTTCTCTTCCCCTCCCACTCCTGTCAACAGAATCCTGGATGTTCCACCCAGTCTCAGGGGACATGCAACTATAGAGGTCTGCAAGTTGCTAAAAAAAAGTAATCCAGCCAGTCCCAGCAGAACAAACAGGATTTGGAACTTACTCCAGATCCTTTTTGGTTCCAAAGAAAACAGGGGGCTGGAGACCTATCTTGGACCTCAGCAGACTCAACCAATTTGTAAAAAAAAAAAAGAGAAGTTCCGAATGGTCACGCTTCAGACCATTCTTCCCTTTTTAGGAAAAGGCAATTGGATGCGCTCCATCTATCTCAAGGACGCGTACTACCACATAAAGATGGACAGACACTCCAGAGATCGCCTGCGTTTTCCGGCTGAGAGCCAATCACTACCAGTTTCGAGCCCTGCCCTTTGGTCTCACTACAGCCCCCAGAGTGTTCACCAAATGCATGGCAGTGGTCACTGCTCACCCGAGGTGTCTAGGATTCCAAGTGTTTCCATACCTAGACGATTGGCTCCTTACCGCCACCACCAGGCATCAACTGATTGAGTCAACAGAATCTACTCTGACACTCTGCAACCACTTAGGCATTACAGTCAACTTCAAAAAGTCTGCCTTGTTGCCATCGCAGCATACTGTCTTTATAGGAGCAGAGTTAGATACCTCAGCCACCACTCTACGTCTTCCAGTCGAAAGGGTCTCACTTCTTCGCCAACACGTCAACTCATTGGTTTCAAAAAACAAAGCCACAGCCGCAGAGGTCTTGAAGGTACTAGGTTTGATGGCGGCAGCAATTCTAGCCATTCCACTCGCAAGAATGCATATGCAAATTCTTCAATGGCTTCTGTTCGCTCAGTGGTCTTACCAGAAATTGCCAATGAACCATATGATTCTCATCACAAACTCTTGCAAGAGGGACCTTCGATGGTTGACGTCTCTTCATGTCGCAATAGGACGACCCTTTGTGCTTCCTTCCCCAGTAGCCACTGTGACCATGGACACTTCCCTGATAGGGCGGGGGGAGCATTTTCAGGGAAAGACTGCCCAAGGCACATGGACGGATCAATGTTTTGGAGTTGAGAGCAGTACTTCCGGTGTTGCAGTACTTTCAGAACTCTCTTACTCTAGGGACAATTGCAGTTCAGACAGACAACATGTCAGTGGTCTGGTACTTGAACAAACAGGGCGGAACCAAGTCTTACCCCCTTTGTCGAGAAGCCCTCAGGGTATGGCAATGGGCTGTGTCATCCCAGCATTTTTTGTTAGCAACGCACATCCCGGGGAAATCCAGCATGATAGCGGACAAGCTGGGCAGGGCAATCTTGTTGCCTCAAGAGTGGTCTCTCAACCAACATGTTGCGGACATGATTTTTTGCAAATGGGGCCAGCCTTGCTGCGACCTCTTTGCCAGTCACATCAATACCAAATGCAGAAGCTATTTTGCTCTGATACCACCTCCGGGACATCCCCCGAGAGACGCACTCATACACAATTGGCTTACAGGTCTCCTATATGCATTCCCTCCAATTCCATTGATAACCAGGTTTGTACAGAAAGCAAAGTCGCTGGGAAGGACTGTTATCCTTATAGCCCCCCCATTGGCCGTGACAGATTTGGTTCCCTTTTATTCACCATCATCTGCTGGAGGATCCATGGATGCTGGACCTAGTTTCAGACCACCTGACACACCCGTCAAGGGACCTCCATCCTTCACTGCAGTCTCTAAAGCTGACTGCTTGGCTGATCCACTTCCCCAAATAGCCAGGCTTCATTCCCTCTCATGTGACACAAGACAAATTCTATTGTCTTCTCATAAGTCATCCACCAGAAAACTATATCGCAGTAAGTGGAAAAGGTTCTCCATCTGGACCAGCATACAAAAAATTGACCCTTTCTGAGCTCCTTTGTCATCCATTCTAGTTTTTGACAATGATTTTTAAGGAAGGAGCAGCAGCTGCCACAGTTCGGGTTCAGTTATCTGCCATATCTAATTTCCACCTTGGATTGGATGGGTTAAATATTCTATAACCATAAGTTATCCAAGGTTTTTCTCAAAGGTTTTTCACATGAGGCCTCCTGTCAAAACCCCTTATTCTCCTTGGAATTTGAATGTTATGCTATCTCAAGTAATCCCCCCCCCCCTTCTAACTTGCATCATCTTGTGATCTCCTATTCCTTTCCTGGAAAACTATTTTTCTAGTGGCCGTTACTTCTGCCCGCAGAGTGTCAGAAATTCAAGCTTTGTCTATCAGATCACCTTATATGATTTTTCATACTGATAGAGTATCTCTCAGGACAAACCCATCCTTTTCTGCCTAAAGTCTGTTCAGAATCTAATGTCAATCAGGTAATTGAATTGCCAGTCTTCTTCCCCAACCATTCCAACAAATTAGAATACATGCTGCACAAACTTGACGTGCACAGACACCTTAGATTCTACCTCGATAGAACCAAGGATATTCGGAAATCAGATCAACTTTTTGTATCCTTTTCGGAGGCCGGAAAAGGTAGACCAGTGGCTAAAACAACCCTTTCAAAATGGTTATCGGATTGTATCTCATTTGTTCATACAGCTGCTAACATACCTTTACCACACAAAGTAAAGGTTCATTCAACCAGAGCCGTTTCTGCGTCTTCTGCCTTTCAGTCTAAATTGCCCCTTGATAACATTTGTGCTGCAGCCACTTGGTCTAAGCCTCATACTTTTATCACTCATTACAAAGTGGATAAGGCCTCCAGGGACAGGTATTCTTTTGGTTCTACGGTCCTGAAAAATGTACTCCCATGAGCCACCCAAGATTGCGGGTGCTAGGCACGCTACCCATTAGTGAGAATAAATGGCGAGATTTAACAACTTCACATATAAAAGTTATGTACTCACCATAACGTTCCATGTGAGTTGTTTATCTCGCCTTTATTCTCACGTCCCTCCCTCCATCCCCCTCCTGGCTGACAGTTGACCTAGAGGCTAGTATCATCCTGGTTGTTAAATACTTATTCTTTCTTGGGGAGTGCACTCCTTACAGGGTTATATATACACGCAGCAAACAAGATCTTAGGTAATTCCAGCAGTGCATCATGGGATAAGGGGCTTGGTCTCGAGCTATTGGTAAACCTTGAGCTTTGCTAATGGCCGTGTCGGATCCTTGGATCAGCTCCGAACACATCAGTGAGAATAAAGGCAAGATAAACAACTCACATGGAACGCTATGGTGAGTACATGACTTCTTTTTTTGATGTGTGGTGTGACTGGTAGGGGAGGTGAATATGGTCTCTGAGAATAGGAGTAATACTGTAGGATGAGCGAGGTTGGAAGTGGGAAGAGCAGTTGGAGTGGTCACTTAGAAGGCTTAAGGAAATTGATGCTGATTGGGTGTGGTTTGGTTAGAATAAATGTAGGAGTAGTGGTGGTGGGTGGGAACTGGGGGTAGGTTAGAGGAGTGGAGTGAGGGCTAACGTCGAGGCATACCGGGCAGCCGAAGCAACAGAAAACAGTCTCAGATGTAATCCTCAGGTCAGTTCCATAAAATTAGGTAGAAAAGAAGTTTGCTGACGAGACTTTAGCAGCAAGGGGGTACATGGATTATAGTGTCTGACAATTGTGCCCGCCACTAATAATTTTTTTTTTTAAGGTTACTGTTTGTTATCCCCAAGAAAGAGGCAGAAGTTTATGTTGGACGTACACTGCAGGCACTTTTCTTTAGACTTATTTGATGCCACTACTGTGTTGGTCAGGCGAGCAGTGTAGTTAGGAGTGAATATCCTTGTGTAATGAATAGGTGAAGTGGCGAGCAAACTTTTGTCAGAAAGCTGAAAAGACCACAACAGGCCCTGTTATACTAGGCTTGAAAATGAGTTCTACAAGAATTTCTTCCTGGTAGAAGCTTGAGGAGAGTCCCAAGTATAAGAGTGCGGACCTGATTATGCAAACTGTGCTGCAGGTGCGGCAGACACATGAATGTTATACATAAAAAGGAAAACTGAGTGTGTAAAGAATAAGAGAATTTATAAAATGCCCTGTCCCAATTTCCTCTGGTCAGTATGAATACCATCTATGGTGTCTCCCCTGAAAATAAGCCATAGGCCAAGTGGGACTAACATACATGGGTGTGTTTGTGTGTGTGTATATCTTCTTTCGGCTGTTCCTGTACCAGATACCCCCCCTTTTTTTTTAAACCTCT
>NC_056747.1:325124556-325174866 GCF_019279795.1 Protopterus annectens
CCTGGGGAGTTATAGAGGGGTGACTTAAGTCCTGTGCTGACAGGTGGAAATGGTTGTGAGGACTGTGTCTGCCAGTGAAATGCTGTCATGGCTTAGCAGTTTAGTACTGTGACTATAGTGCACAGTATCCTGAGTTCAAGCCCTGTCACTGCTTTTTATTTTCCTGCTGGGCAGACCTGACTGGTTAAGGAACAGTAAAGAAGGTGTGAGCGTGTTTACCCGACATTGCCCGACGTTGCGCTGGTTAGCACGGTGCGCAGCTACTCGCAATTGTAGTTAAATATGCTCAATACTGGTAAAATTTACTTAGCAGTGCTTTATATTGCTTTAAATAGGGACTCATGCATCAGGTGGTGCTGCAGGGCTGCGTATGTCGGAAGCACATATTACACTCCCTATACATGTTTGAAAACAGGTAGTGTCAAGTTAGGCATCCCTTTTACTGTGTGTGCAAGTCAGACAGGTGTCATTTTCAGGGTTCCTACTGAGTCAGTGTATGTGCTATGCATTGCCTCTTTGCCAAGGCCAGGGCATACTGGGCACGCCTCCTTCTGCCTACTGGGGCAGGCTCAGGTTATTCCTCCGAGTCACGCTGTGCCTGTGCAGGCCTTGGCAATGGTGGGGGGCTGTTTGGCCCTGCCTCATGTTGTTCCTGCTGCAACTGTTTCCACAGGATCATATTGTGTTGCATGGCACATACCATGACAATTTGGGTACATGTAGTTGGTGATTACTGCAAGGCTCCACCAGATGTATCCAGGCACCAGAACCGTGACTTGAGCATCCTAAACACATGCTTAATTATGTTTCTTGTTTGGGCGTGTGCCTCATTATGGAGTTCTTGTTCGGGTGTGTGTGCATTTCTGATGGATGTCATCAGCCACGGCTCCAGTGCGTATCCAGCATCCCCCACTAGGTGACCATCAGGGATGTCCCCCCACTGGCAAATCTCTGGTACAGCTGCGTCAGATGCCAGATGTGGGAATCGTGATAACGTCCAGGGCAGCCAGCGCACACATTCATTATTATGCCCTAGGCATCACACATGACCTGGCAGTTGATGGAGTGGAAGCCCTTGCGGTTGATGTAGACCCTACACCGCTCACGGGGTGGTGCTTTGATGTGTATGTGCGTGCAGTCTATTGCACCCACTACCTCAGGGTATTCTGCTGTTTGGTGGAAAAGACGCATATTGCTGCTCAATGCCTCACAGGAATTGGGGAAATATACGTGCTCACCAACATCTACTGACATGGCATCCAGGAACTGGTGCAGTACCCTGGATGCTGATGCCTGTGAAATCCCCATCATATCAGCAGTTGGTCTCTGGAAGGTACCTGTAAGCTAGTATTCTTAGGCCAACACATACCTTGGTATCCACTGGGATGGATTCCCCCTGTTGGTTCTGTGTGAGGCCTGGCCATCACAGCTCAACAATTTGCTGCAGGAGGTCTCTGTCCACCCTATAGCACTCCACTATCTCCAGCTCATGTAGCCCCTGGTAGGTTACCCTGGGTCTGTACACTCTTCTCCATCTTCTCACTGTGGGTTGCTCAGCAGCATTCACATCACCACCACCCTCAGCACCTTGCTCATGTTGGGTTATGATAGCAAGAGCAGCCCCTAACATCTTGTCCGACTTTAAAGTTTTTAAGCTTTCCCTCTTTGTATACTGCAGTGCTGCAGAGTTCTTTGGAAAAAACAGGGAAGAATGCTGTTTGCAAAGTTTAAAGTGCTGGGCTGGGCTAGTCTGCTACCTGTGTAATTGGCTGATTCTGATATATTTCACCTGGCAGCTCTGCGAGTTCTCCTTGGTTAACTTCCTACTACTTCTTTTCCTTCCTTTTCCCTTTCTGTTTCCGCCCAGGGCAACGCTGCGCAAACGAGTGCACATGCTGTGTGCACGTTTGCAAGAAATTTCAGATATATTCACGGCGTACACCTTTGGTTTCTGGTTTTCAAAAAAGACAACTGTAGACACACCTCTTGCAATCCTGAGCAACTCAGGGCAAACACAAGACACTGTGCTCCAATAAGCTTACAGCCTTTCTGACGCACCCCCTCATGATGTTACCTATATTCTACTCTACTACTCACCTACTCCTACACTTACACTCTTGGGACATGGTTCACATGCTGGGGAAAATTGGGATTCACTATCCTTATCCTCATTTGCATAGGATTGCCTACTAATGCATGGTTACATCTCTCACACTGAGCTTCCCCCCCTTAGCAACCACTACTCAGTGGCCATGTTGTCTTCAGCCTGCCATTCACCTGCAAGTCAGGATAAGCTTTTTAGTGAAAATGGCTATTTTTAAATTATTTTCTTGTTTTTTAAAGTGCCGCACGTTTGTGTGGTGCTGCGCTATGCTTAAACATCGGAGATCGTGGGGGGGGGGGTTTAGGTTTTAATCATTTTAAACATTTATAAATGCCAATGGCCTTATATTTGGCCATTGGCATGCTTCCTCAACTGTGCATGCATCCTTTATTTGGAGCAGTCATAGCTCCGTTTAGCTATTTGCAGAAATGTACTCTTACCAACGGAGTACATTTCTGCAGATAACACTAATCTTCCACGGACGGGTTAGTGTTTCCTGGATTGCAAATTTACCTCATTTGCATAGCTTTCAGCAGCAAATGAGGTAATTTGCACACCATGACGCTGTCCGTGCAAGAGTAGCTTTAGCAGCTTTCATGCATGCCTCTGCTGGCTGTACCTGGATCGCATGGCAGACATATTGCCTCCGTGAGCTCCTACACTCTACTTGCACTCCGTGCAAGCTTTCATAAATCCGGCCCAGAGTCTGTAGACAGTCTGGGGAATTGGGCACCACTGAACAGGTTTTTCTGAAATGTAAGAGAGTAAATCAATTCTAGAAAGAAATTTGTGGTAAAGAATGTTTAAAAAGATTGAAAAATGTTAAATGTATAAATAGAGACATGATATGGATACTTTGAAAATATGAAAAAATATGTAGACAGATGAAAAATTCTTTTGTATAATGTGGATTATCTGGAATTAAAGAATGAACAAGCTAAAATTTAAAGGAAATGGGTACTGTTAGAAATTTTGAAGAAAGTAAGATCTTGGTCGAGGAAAAAAGAGTGGGAGTAATTGAAAGTTTTAAAAAATGAAAATGTGAGTGCATTGTAAATGAGATGTAAAATTTGTATATAGAATGTATATATTGCATATTATGAATTTTAATAAAGGACCCATACTTCGTTTGATATGTACCATGGGATCCTTTACATCCACTTGAGCTACCATTAACTCGGGTAGATGGGGCCTCAGTTTAATGTCTCATCCTAAGGATGACACATTCAGGAGGGCAACACCCATGTTGCACTGCAGTGTCAGCAATCCATCTTCTTGGTGTGGGAATAAAACAAGCAGCCTTCTGCACCAAAGGCGTGTGTGCTATCTGTTGCACCACTGATGCTGCCTTTTTTTCTTCCCTCTTGGTGGAAAAACTGAATGTCATCTCGTGGCAGAGATTTACCTAATCACTTTTATGGGCATAGAATAAGTATAGCAGAGTTAAAAGACAGTTTCCCAGAAGTACATCTTCCGAGTGGCATAACACTGACTCTCAGTGCATTACCCATATCCCAAAAAATCCATCATCTATTATTTAACTATCTTTACTCATGTAGGCAATCAATCCCTCTCAAACAAACCTTTGTTGCACTATTCACATTTTTTCTCATTTCAGGTAATATTTATTCTAATCCTGGTTGAATTATCTCCTTTCTCAGGTAAAAAGATCACAGAATAGTTTAGGTAAACGTCGTACGTTTAAGAAAAAAAGTTATGTATGTACCGTAATGTTCCATGTGAGTTGTTCATCTTGCCTTTATTCTTACACATGGGTTCGGAGCCAAGCCATCGGCTCCGAGTCGGCTGCTTTACTAGCTAAAGAGCTCGAGGCTAGGCCCCTATCCCATGATGCTCTCTGTCCTATGTCAGATCTAGTATGCTGAACTCAGCATGAACAAGTATAACTCACTAAATATTCCAGCCGGAGTAAGAAGTCCCAGAACAAGACTACCAGACCCCAAGTCTATTCGTTCTTCGAGACCCTGGAGGGGGAAGGTGGGTGGGAATGTAAGAATAAAGGCAAGATGACCAACTCACATGGAATGGTATGGTAAGTACATAACTTCTTTATGTGAAGTTGTTCAATCTCGCAGTTTATTCTTACACACGGGTAGCGTCCCAAGCACCCTAATCCTGGGCGGCTCAAGGGAGTATATTTCTGAGGACAGTGGAACCAAAGGAAGCCCTGTCCCTGGAGGCCCTGTCCACTTTGTAATGAGTGATAAAGGTATGAGGCTTAGACCAAGTGGCAGCTGCACATATAGTGTCCAAATGTAAATGAGCCATATAAGCCGAAGAAGTGGAGATGGCTCTAGTTCAATGGGCCTTCACACCATGCTCTAATATTTGGTTCGCTGAAGAGTAGATAAGTTTAATGCAGTCAGTTAACCATTTGGAAAGGGTAACTTTAGAAACTGGTAATCCTTTCTTAGCGTCAGCATAAGATACAAAAAGAGTTGGTCAGATCTTCTAAATTCCTTTGTCCTGTCCAAATAGAACCTCAATTGTCTGTGGACATCAAGTTTATGCAACATGAATTCCAATTGATTAGAATGATTACTGAAAAAGGTTGGAAGTTCAATAGTTTGGTTCAGATTGGTCTCAGAACACACTTTTGGCAGGAATGAAGGATTAGTCCTCAATGATACCCTGTCTGGAACGAACACCAAATACAGGGATTTGATAGAAATGGCTTGAAGCTCAGATACCCTGAGTGCTGAAGTAATGGCCACCAGGAAAATAGTCTTCCAAGAAAGAAACTTCAACTGACGGGATGATGCAGGGGGGAAGAATAACACGTGACAGCACAAAATTTAGATTCCAGGGAGTAAAGGGTTGTCTAACAGGCGGCTTAAGATGAATGGTGTCCTTAAGGAAGGCCCTACATAATCAGTGAGACATTAAATTAGAACCTTCAGCTCAGAGGTGAAAGTTCGAGATGGCAGCCAATTGAACTCTAATAGTGGCAGCTGCAGCACCTTCATGAAAAAGCTTAGACAGGAATTCCAGGATACTAGTAATCGGGGCAACACAGGGATCAATGTTATTTTGAAAGGCCCAAAAAGCAAATTGCTTCCATTTACTAGCATACAACTTTCTGGTAAAAGCCTTATGCGAAGATACAAGAATGGGCTGCAACTCCAAAGAAAAAATGCGTGACCTGGCTAGGTAGGGAATCGGAGCAGCCAAGCTGTCAGACTGAGGGAACGAAGGGAGGGATGGAGGGCCCCTGACGAATGTGTCAGTAGGTCCGGAACCGGGTCCAGAATCCAAGGTTCCTCCAGTTGATAGAGTTGGAGGAAGGGGAACCAAATCGGACGAGGCCAAAAAGGGGCTATTAAAATTACAGTCCTTCCCAGGGTTTTGGCTTTCTGCAAGAATTTCGGAATCAGGGGTATAGGTGGAAAGGCATACAGCAGTCCCAGGGGCCAATCGTGTACGAGCGAATCCCTTGGGCTGTCCCCTGGTGGGGGATTCAGGCAAAGTAGCTTCTGCATTTGGCATTCATAGGGGATGCAAACAGGTCGCAGCAAGGCTGGCCCCATCAGCGGAAAATCTTCTCCACAACTTCGTTTTTGAGAGACCACTTGTTTGGTAGCAGAGTGGCTCTGCTCAATTTGTCCGCTATCACGTTGGAGTTCCCCAGAATATGCGTTGCTATCAGAAAGTGCCCTGTGGATACAGCCCACTGCCAAATTCTCAAGGCTTATCGACACAGGAGGTAAGACTTTGTTCCCCCTTGCTTGATGATGTACCAAACTACTGACATGTTGTCCGCCTGTATCGCAATCGTCCCTAGAGGCAGAGAGTCGTGAAAGTGCTGCAACGCCAAAAGCACCGCTCTCAACTCCAGAACACTGATGTGCAACTATGACTCAGTTTCTGACCAGGTGCCTTGGGCTGTTCTTCCCTGAAAAAGCCTCCACCCACCCCATCAGGGAAGCATCCGTGGTCACCGTGGCTGACGGGGGGGGGGGGAGATCAAATGGTCGACCTACTGTAACTTGTTGGCTGGTCAACCACCAGTGAAGATCCTTCTTGCAAGAGTCCGTAATCATGATTAAGAATGACATGGAAGTTGTTGGTATGACCACTGTGTGAATAGCAACCATTGAAGAATCCTTATGTGCATACGTCCCAGAGGAACTGCTATTAGCGTAGCTGCCATGGTGCCTAGGAGTTTCAGTAATTGATGGGCCGGTACCTTTCTTCTCTGCAGAATGTCCGAGACCTGGTTTCAGAGAGTGGCTATTCTGTCCAGGGGCAATCTTACTGTGATGGTGGTAGTGTCTAGTTCTGCTCTGATAAAGGAGATATGCTGACATGGCAACAACGCAGACTTTTTGAAATTGATAGTGATGCCTGAGAGCAGTGATTGAGAGTGTGATCCCTTGACAGAATTAGTTGATGCCTAGAGGCAGCGGTAAGGAACCAGTCATCCAGATACGGAAACACTCGGAATCCTAGAAGCCTCAAGTGAGCCGTAACCACTGCCATGCATTTGGTAAACACTCGGGGGGGGGGGGGGGGCTGTTGTGAGACCAAAAAGCAGTGCTCGGAATTGTTAGTGACTGGCTCCCAGCCGGAAACGCAGATGATCTCCGGATGGCCTGGCCATTTTGATGTGGTAGCACCCATCCTTGAGATCTATAGAGCACATCCAATCGCCCACACCAAGGAATGGGAGAACAGACTGAAGGGAGACCATCCGGAACTACTTTACAAATGTGTTGAGTCTGCTGAGATCCAAGATGGGCCTCCAGTTCCCTGTCTTCTTTGGAACTAAAAAGAATTTGGAGCAAGTTCCGGATCCTATCTGGTCTGCTGGGACTGGCTGAATGACTCTCTTTCTGCAGCCTCTGGATTTCTGTGGCTGCTTGATCCCTGAGACTGGGTGGAACGTCTGGGATTTTTTTTTTGCTAACAAGTGGATTTTCTAAAAATGGAATGATGTATCTTCTGGCAAAGATGCTTTGTACACAAGAATCTGTTGCAATTCCTAGCCAGGTATCTGGATACAAAGCCAAGCGACCCCCGACTGCTTCCAAAGCAGGACAGTTGAGCCTCTTTTCAGGAGTGCTGACAGGGCTTACCAAGGAACTGATCTCTGTCGTCCTGGTTCTGCGGAGCCCCTCTGCTGCTGGGGCGGCGTCCTCTATTATTGCACCCTCCTCTGCCCCTGGTGGGGTTTCACTATGTGTGTTCTGGAAAGCTCCTTGGGACTTTTGGAACCACATTTTTCCACCTTTCTGCCCTTTGGGGTATGGTCTGGTAGGGGTGGAAAAATGGACTCCTACAGCAGATAGAGTCTTTCCCTCCTGCTCACACCTAGTGAGTCTCTCCTTGACTTTGGGCCCAAAAAGAGAAGAGTCATCGAATGGGGTGTTGACAAAGGAAGACTTTAAGGCTTCCCCAAAGGAGCATAAGCGCATCCAGGACTGTCTCTGAAGAGCTATCGCTGAACCCGCTGCACGACTCAAGCTATCGGCTGCATAGGAAAAGAGCCGCATGGATGAGTTCACATTGGAATTAAGGGTGTTAAGTTGTGCTGTCACTTTGTCAGAGACAGCTCCATCTGTATTACCCTGCAGAGCATCTCCAAGCTCTTTCAGATCATCTCTTTGAGGATGGGTAAAAATGAGTCAAATAGTTAAGCAATCGCATAGCAAAGGTCGCAGAACTAAAGATGCATTTCCTGTATCTGTCCATCGTCCTGGAATCCCTATTAAGCGGATGGACAGTAGAAGAGATTTCTGACATCTCTTTCTTGGTGGCCGCTGCCACCACCACCATGGCATCAATGGGGACTCCCTTAGTGAGGAACATCTTGTCTTTGGGGGAGGTGATAAACTTGCTGTGCCTCCGAGGGACCGGTTCCATAGTATCAGGAGACTCCCACGCCCTTCGAGCAACCAATTCCATCAACTCATTGAAGGGCGGAGTCACCCATGAAGTGGAAGGTTGAGACCCAAAGGCCTTCAGGAGCACAGACTCATCCTCAGTAGGGCTAACGGACTGCCAGTCACCCCTCTGCTTTAGGACTTCCAGAATATCCGCAAAGGAGATATCCTTTGAGGGGGACCATTCCGATTCCTCTAAGTCAGTGTCTGATGTCAAAGACTCCTGTGGGGAATCTAAATGCCTCCTCTTGCATAATCTCTTCCTGGGAACCTCATCAGTGGGGGCTTCTCGTGAGGCCTCAGTAGAGCAAGGGTCACCCAATGGGGTTACCTGAGGCACCGGGTCTTGACACTTCACAGGGACCTGCGATGTAGAGGTAGAAAGCGGCACTTTAGGAAAGGAAGAGGAAGGACCTGACTATATGTGTGCATCTTAGACGCCATAAACCTCCTCATGGCATCAAAGGCACCACTGCTCTGACCCAAGGAAGCTGCCGGTTCCGAACAAGATGGCAAACTCCCTGGCACCAAGACAGTGGACTCCGAACCAGAGGATGGAGCCAAGCTCATTCATGCCGAAGCCCCGAGAGGAAGGCTCGGAACCGACGCATCAGTTCGACTCTCACCCCGGAACAGGTGAGAATGTGTCGGCTCAGAGACTCTTCCAATGGAACCGAAGTAGTCAGGGTTGATGGAGCTGAAGGCACTGGAACAGGCCTCAGCACCAAAGGCTCCACAACCATCAGATCCTCCGGCTCCGAAGGCCCTGCTCAGCTCGGAGGAAGAGTATTCACAGCTGGTGGGGCAGTCTCAGGCATCAAACCCTGTTGGGTCGGGGCCGATAGCAATTTAGCCAGTGCTGGGTTCTCCAGAAGCCTCTGTACCATCCGGCCCACATCCACGTCAGAAAGGGTCCTCGAAGAACGAGTCGAAGGAACCGAAGACGCCACCGATTGAAGGATGGGTGACTTCAAAGTTTCAGAGACCAGTTCCAAAACACCTGCTCAGTGCTTGGCTCCAAAGACTGCGGAGCCGGTGATCGCACCTTCATGGGAAGGCTGGGAGCCGATGACTTGGGCTCTGAGGACGCCTTCGAAGACATCAACCCCTTTGATGATTTGGAGGTCTGGTTAGCCTTGTCCAAGGTACCTTGAAAATCTGTCTTCAACAAGCCTCTACCAGCTTCCTTCTTCTCTCTAGTAAAACCCTACTACTGAAGGAATGGCAGATAGAGCAATCCTCCTGGAGGTGAACAGGCCCCAAACAGTAAACACAATTTACATGGGTGTCCTAATCAACATCTTCTGCCCGCATTTTGGACAGATTTCTGTTTCTCCCTATGATCAGACATGATACAGCTACAGAAAAACAGTAAATAAGCAAACATGCTATGCCAGTTGTCAGATCCCTGAACAACCTTCAATATACACCAACAAATATACAGCAACACTAACCCAGAAACACGGTTACTGAAACTAATCACACTGCACACAGCAAACATATTAATGAATTAAACTTTAGTTATCTAAAGAGTTATCAGCAGAAAATTTGTCAAAAAACCAATAAAAAAAATCTACTGGCCCGAGCTCTCAGACGAACTTGCGATCAGTTGCAGCTGCAACAAGATCTGGGGTAGGACAGAGAGTATCATGGGGCAGGGGGGCCTGGCCTCAAGCTACTCTGAGATCTTTAGTAAAGCATCCGACTCGGAACCAATGGCTCGGCTCCAAACCCATGTGTAAGAATAAACGGCGAGATTGAACAACTTCACCTTACATTTTATCATCTAAAAACCACAGAGAATAACACCGTCAAGATGATCACTATGACAGAAATCTGACTCACACATTCCAATACTATTTCATACATTAGCTCAAACAACAATGCTTAGCAACACATAAGACCAGGTAAAATGATGGGGAAGAGATAATGCTTCTAATAAAAAATGCTATTCTTTCCCACTGGCATGACCCGCCTTTAATCACCCGAACCATGACATCATCTGGTGAATATGAAAAAGAACCATCAGCAATCATATGAAACTTCCCATATCTAGCTTCTAGAAAAAGAAACACATGCACATTTTTCCACCATTCTCCTGCACAGTAAAATATAACAGTAAGTAGTAGTAGCATTATTACTATTTTATCATCTAAGCTGACTAGAACTTGCAAGAGGCCTCTATTATCATCAGTGCACTCCTACCTCACACTACACCATACTATTGTTAAATTCAGATACTGTCTAATCACTAATCAACATCTCCCTCACCTTCGCCACACACAAGTAACGCCACCACTTGTGAGCGAAAGTCTAAAACTACCCTCCACACCGCTGCCAGCTGATGTTCATAAGATCATACCCATTTATATTTTCCATAAGAATCAGAAGCATAATGCTGGTACTAACTAGTGTAATCTGAATGCCCTCTAGTCACCTCTCAATCTCTCTGCAGTACTGAAATGGAATACTTCTAAAATATACTATGTCCACTGAAAAATAAACATTACTCTATGAAAAAAAAAAAGAGCAAGATTACTTCATTCTTCTAGCACAATTTGGGGGGAAAAAGCTAGAAAAACAAAGAGAGGGAGAAACAGAATATCCATACCATCCATACCATCATCTGTTTCTGAGTTATTAAAATGTGTGTGTGTGTACATATATATATATATATATATATATATATACACACACACACACACACACACACATATATATACTTGCCCTCACATGACAGTATCAGGCCCATAACACACTTCTCTTTCCCTCAAAACCAAAATTGTTTACCTAAATACTGCAGTACTGCCAACTGTCTTACTCATCTTTCCAGATAGCATTTACAATAAAATGGATTCAGAAACTATCATGACATTTGGAGACCTAGTCCCACTTATAAAGCTGCTGTAAACTCTCCTAGGATTGGAATTAGTGATACACTACATTAGTTCCAGCAATGTCTACATGACAGGGTCATGCAAATTCTGCATGGGAGCAAAGCAGAATTTCACCATAGAAGCATTTGTATGAACATTAAATGCTGACTAGGTATTTTGTACTAATTCTAAGACTGCAATATTTTTAAAACTTCTCCTTACCCCGAGGTACAGCTATCAGGAAGTTAGTCTAAACAAGTAGAGAAGTGTGGTATAAAACGCTTTAATATTGACAAAGCAAGTCTTGAATTTGCTGTATTGTTTAAGTGTTGCCATTTAGCATTCCTACTTAGAAGTGTTGAACCATCTGTCCTGTAAAATTATAACAGGCAGCCATTCTTTGTAACACTAGCATGTGCTCCCCAACACTACCTGAGGGAGTCTCACTCGCAACAATATACAATGGGGTCTCCGTCATTCTCTTGCATCATCAGCAAACTACACTTATGTAACTTGCTCTTAACCATAGCAGATGTATGAATTCCTCACTGCTGCAATAAACCCCAGTCCAACTTCCAAAAGCACTGACTCTTCTACACCTTCACTCTGACTGCTGATTATACAACCACACAGAAGGAAATCAGCACTCAGAGTGAAGCTTTCTTTACGACTTCCTTGACCAAAATGGATTTTATTTAATATTTGCTTACTGGGCAAGTCCAACTGGAATAATTTCATTTTCAGCAGAGGGGCGGAAGAAAAGCTCCACATTGACATATATATAATTACACGTAACTAATACAGAAGAATAAGGTATTAAGCAAGTAAAAATTCAGATTCAGTTCATACAGTGTGAACCTGTACATACATACTGCAAATAATTGGACAGCTACAAGATGAAAAAGAACACTGTCAATAGATTAAGTATTCAGTTGAAAGAGATGACATTAAACAATTAAATACACTATTTGGAACAGCAATGACTAGATAATATAGCCTATGCAAAAAATATATATATTTGATATTTGTCTTAAAATAGATTTAAGCAGTTGTGTGAAGTTAGAGAGGTTAGAGGTAAATCTAATAAGTAGGGGGACAGAATTCCATTTTGTATCGACTTAGTATGAGAAGAGACTTTGGCCAGAGGGTCTGTAGGTTTTACATATTCTGAGATGATGTTTTTCATTAGATCAAAGTAGTCTATTAGCGTGACAGGAATGGAGAATAGGAGTAAAATCAGAGGAGTCATCAACTTTGTGAATGTTGTGCGTGGATAAGCTGTACGCAATGTAAGTGGTGAGGTACTTTGAGCCAATTCAAAGCCTAAAGGGCAATACAGTGGTGGCTGTGGTATTGTTTGCTGGTGGCAAATTTTGCAACCTTAATATAGCATGCCTTCAGCTTATTTTTAACCCCATCCTGAATCTTGGTTTAAGATGGGTGCACCATATAAGAGAGATGGAAGAAGCTAGGTAGTGGCAAGAGTTGTTTTGTTAGTGTTGCTAAGGAAGTTTTCATGCCTGTAGAGAATTTCTAATTTTTGGTGAGTTTTATGTTACTTTGAATATACAAGTCAAATTTAAGGCTGCCATCTATAATCACTCCAAGAAGTTTTGTACGTGACACTGCCAAATGAAAAGATTTTCAAACAATTTATCAGGCGTATGTGTTTTGGGGAAAATAGCAGTAACTTTGTTTTTTAGGGTTGAATAGAAGTTGGGCATTATGTACCCATTTCTCAACTAAGAAAAATCTTTTTCCATGATCTAAAGGAGGTGAGGCAAGTTATTAGATACACATGTAAGTGTAGAATCAGCAGCATATTGTATGAGAGAGGCTGGACCTACAGAGGTCATTGATAAGGATATTAAAGTGGAGAGGACCAAGAAAAGTGCCTTGGGGTACACCAGTGGAGACTTGCTGGTATGGAGAAAGAGTATTCAGACATTTTACAGACTGCAGCCTCTCAGTTAAATAGTTATTGACCCACAGTAATGAACAAGGAGATAGTCCAAGTTGAGACAGTTTATATAGAAATTTAGGGTGAGAAACTGTATCAAAGGCTTTTGATGGTCAAGGAATAAGGAGGAAACAAATTTACCCCAAGTCCCTACAACTGTTTCTTGTATCAGTGAATGACAGGAAGGCAGTAGTTGTACTGTGAGTTGGGCAGAAGCCATTTTGGGTGGCTGTTAAGAGCCACTCTTGTAAAAGGTGGTTGAGGAGTTGCTTATGAATACAACTTTCAAGAGTTTTTGAAAGAGGTGATAATATTGCAATAGGCCAAAAGTTAGAGATGACAGTTGAGATGCCACCTTTATGAAGAGGGATAATGCAGGATTTTATTTTCCATGGTGGGAGTACATAGGGTTCAGATACTGACTTATTGATAAGGACAGAAACTGGATAAGCTATGGCATCTTTAGGTATTAAGGTGTGAGGCTGCCAGTTGCAGTGGAGCAAGGTTAGAGTTTAAGAACAACTTTTTTTTTTTTTTTTACCACTGGTGTCAAGACAAGTCCTAAGCAGACCAAAACCAAAAAAATAAAAACTCCACAACAAGAGTGCCATCACAGAACCTCGTTTAATAATATAAATATTTAAAATCACAAGACTAAGCACTTTTGTCCATTAATACTTACAGGGCATCATCAGAGTAAATAATTTAAGTAAAAACTCAACTTATATAGATCTGATGGTCACATGACTACAAATAAAAAAACATATACCTAAAATCTATTGTAACATATCAAATATTAAAATTAAAATTATATAATATAAACTATACGCCCCTACATAGTAAAAACTTAAAAAAACATTTAGATGTTAAAACGCTGTTTTTTTTCCCTGGAGGAAGATTTTGCCTTTATTACAGCAGATGCTATTAATTTGTTTACAGTCATTCCACACAGAGTAGGATTAGAATATTCTGGGGACAGCCTCAGCAACACTGACAGATTACACAATGTGAAAAGGAATTTATTAGTAGAATTAATGGACATTGTGATAAATAATTTCTTGTACTTTGAGGGGAATATTTTCGCCAGACATCAGGGGTAGCGATGGGAGCGAAATGCACCCCTGTTTATGCTAATTTAGTTTTACTTGAATGGGAAAAACGATATGCATTTACTTCCCCATTCATGAGAAATATTATTTTACAGTTATGGTGTTTGGTTGACATTCTAATTTTATGGAGGAGCAATCTAGAAGAGATAAGTTTGTTTATAGATAATCTTACCAAAACTACTACCTTCCTACAATTTACTCACAAGGTTAATATCCAGGAAATAGAATTTTTGGACATATTTTTGTACAAGGATATTGATTCTAAGAAATTGGGGTCCAGTATCTTCCGAAAAAAAAGATGTATTCTAACACATTACTTCATTTTAACAGTTGTCATCCTTGGCACCAAAAAGAGTGTAATTAAAGGACAAATGGTGCGAATATTAAGGTTAGTGAGTGACAACCAGATGTTTGAGAAGGAAATGTTTTATTTAATAGGAATGTTTAAAAATAAAGGCTACCCATTAATTATTGATTAGAATTAGGAATGAAATTAGAAAGAAACATTTGGCTATGTTTACCCCAATCTTGCTGACTGAGGAAGGTACAACTTTTAATTCCACCCCTTCTATTCAACATGAAAAATCAATGGTACTGCCTTATAATCAAGAAGCTGTTGAACTGAGATCAGTATTAAACCATTTTTGGGACTGTGTATTTAGTCAAGATCAGAAAAACTGCCTGGGCATGAGACCTAATGTTACTTATACTCAAGGTAGAAACCTTAAGGGGCTTTTTGAACAAAATAAAAGTGATTATGTTGTAGACTATAGATCTAGCATGAATAAGTGCAACATGTGTAAATCCTCTAAATACATTAATGAAACTCCATATGTAGCACTGGAAGGATACTTTCGACGTATTCCATGCCCTGAGAGCTGTAATTGTAACACAAAGATGGTTGTTTATATTGCTACTTGTACAAGCTGTCCTGCCTTTTATGTACGTAAAACTATTTGTAGATTAAAGGACAGGATAGCTGAACACACTAGAAAACTAAAACTCACAACTAATGCATTACTTTTTCATAGCTTGTTGTGTACAAATTTTGAGAAATTTGTATTTTTTGTTATTGATAGGGTAGTGCCTACAGATAGGGGGAGTGACTGTAAAACTGTGTTAGAAATGAGAGAAACAATGTGGCAATTAAGACTGAATGCCACTACAACCCCAGGGATTGTTTTTCTATGCCTAGTGTGTTAAAGCTTAGAGCCTCAAATATACAGAACATATTGGTAAATCTTTATGTTACATAATTATTTTTATGGTACTTTGTTTTTTGTCATGTTATGCTGCCCGAGTTTAGTAATCCACAATTAATTTGTGACAGGGTTTTAACATCTAAATGTTTCTTAAGTTTACTATGTAGGAGTGTATGATTTATATTATACAATTTTAATATTTGATGTTACAATAGATTTTAAGTATATGGTTCTTTAATTATTTGTAACCATGTGACCATCAGGTCTATATAAGTTGAGTTTTTATTTAAATGATTTACTCTGATGATGCCCTGTAAGTATTAAAGGGCGAAAACACTTAGTCTTGTGATTTTAACTATTTACATTATTAAACAAGATTCTGTGACGGCACTCTTGTTGTGGAGTTTTTAATTTTATTTCTTGGTTTTGGTCAGTTTTTATACTCCTTTTGAGTATATTTGTTTGTTATTAAGTCCTAACTAGAAGTTGCTAGCAATGGATATAGTGTGTAAAGTAGGTTCAGGTGGGGATGCTGGGGGGTATGGTGTATGGAGAATGTTGGTTTTGGTCTAACCTGTTTGTTGAATTACTAGGACTGGGAGTTACAATGAATCAGAGTGAAGAGTTTTTATTTAGGAGTTAATGTTATCTATGAAGTGGGTATTAAATAAATTTGCAGTTTCTAGCGGAGAACTGTTATAAGAGGGTTATGTTTGTTGTTTGAGCCCAGATGAAACAGGTTACATAATGATGTCCAGAATATTTTGGGGTAATTTTTATACTGAAGATCTAGGTGACTATAATACTGTTTTATCCAGATTAACTTGTTTTTCACTCAGATTGCACAATTCTCTAAAATGTTTCAGGTTATAGGGAGTTTTATGCTTCAGCCATTCTTTCCAAGCTTTGTTTCTGTTAGATATTGTAGTTTTTGCCTGGGTAGGGAGCCATGATGCATGGTTAGTTTTCATTTCTTTTTGGACTGGGGCATGGCTGCTAAAATATAAGATCAGGCATTAAAAGCATTGACTACCTCACTGAGTGGAAGCGTTCTCACGACAGACCAATTAAAGGCTTTCAGTGCACTGGTAAAGGAATCTATACTGACTTTACAAAGGTTTTGGATCGTTTTAAATTGGTGAGTGGCATTCCTATGGGTATAGACTGGAAGGTCATCACAAAGACTAGTATCCACCTCTGTCAAGATAGTACAAAAGTAAAAAAAGTAGCAATCATACGGCTCGATACTGAAATGTCAGCACTCGAACTGGCAAGTGCCAGCAAGCCAAAAAAAAGACCAAAAACACAGAACAGCAAATCTTGAAATTCGCTCTTCTCTTTTAAACTTCTTTTTGCAGGGGAGCAAGCCCCCTGCCCCCCTACATCCCCCAAACTTATATATACCAAATCTGAGATCATCATACAATGGAGAAAATTTCTGAGAAATTTCATCTTCAGATCTGGAGAGTTTTACTCAAAAGCACTTATCTTGTTTCATATTTATGTATGCATTTTATTAAAGTTTTCTGTTTATGTTTAGTGCCGTGGTGAGTTTGATACTTGGTTCTTTGAGCTATATATGATATATATATATATATATATATATATATATATATATATATATATATATATACACACACACACACACACACATTAACAAATTACTTTGCATCCCAACAATTAACTATGTAATTCCAACAAAATAAACTATATAAACAAGTAGGGGGATGGTGATGGGTGCAGCTACTACAGTAGGGATGACGAGAACAAAAATTGTTATGGGCAAGTGCAACTTACACAACTGTACTACATTTATCATTCCCACTGCTACACTATCCTTTAAGGCTGTATGGGTTGATTACCAAAGCTTATCCTACCTGGGAGGAAGGATATTAATCCAAGAGCCTCCGGAAAGTGGCCCTAAGCAAAGCCTCTCCTGGATCTAGAGAAAGAATCCAGTTTGTAATATCTTGTAAAGTGTACCATATAGTCACTTCCAGAATAATTCTAGAGTCTACCCCTTTCAATGAAATATCATAGAAGAAGACAAGGCTCTAGTACAATGACCCTTTATACTGCCTGGAACTAGTTTACCCTTTGTTAATCATGTGGAAATGGCCTGTTTTGACACAGGTTGTCTTTTCTTCATCCCAACACAACAAACACCTGGTCTGCTTTTCTAGAGGCTTTAGTTCTGTGAAGATACTACCTAAGCTGCCTGTGCACATGCAGAATCCTTTACACCGATTCTGAGAATATGGATAGAACTCTGGCAGACTGATGGCTTGACTAAAGTAAACGGTGAAACAACGAGCATGAAATAGAAGTTATGTACTTACCATAACGTACCATGTGAGTTGTTTATCTCGCCTTTATTCTCACTGATGGGTTCGGAGCCAATCTTAGGCTCCGACACGGTCGATAGTAAGCTCAAGGTTTGCCAGTAGCTCGAGACCAATCCCCTTATCCCACAATGCACTGCTGGAATTACCTCAGATCTTGTTTGCTGCGAATAACAGTATATACATATATATATATATATATATATATACACACACATATATATATATATATATATATATATATACACATATATACATATATACATACATATATATACAACATATACATACCCTCTTATATATAAATATATATATATATATATATATATATATACATACAAAGAACACTTCCCAAAGGGGAAGAAGAAATATTGAATAACCAGGATGGTACTAGCCTCTAAGTCAACAGTCAGCCAGGAGGGGGAAGGAGGGAGGGACGTGAGAATAAAGGCGAGATAAACAACTCACATGGAACGTTATGGCAAGTACATAACTTCTATATGTGAAGTTGTTAAATCTCGCCGTTTATTCTCACTGATGGGTAGCGTTCCTAGCACCCTCAACCTTGGGTGGCTCATGTGAGTATGTTCTTCAGTACCGTAGAACCAAGGGAAGACCTGTCCCTTGAAGCCCTATCTACTTTGTAATGTGTGATAAAGGTATGAGGCTTAGACCAAGTGGCTGCAGCGCAAATATTGTCAAGGGGCAATTTAGCTTGAAAAGCAGAAGTAGAGACAGCTTTGGCAGAATGAGCTTTTGGTTTGTGCATTAAAGGCATGCTCACATTCTGATAAACAAAGGATATACAATCAGATAACCACTTAGATAAAGTTGTTTTAGCCACTGGATTGCCTATTCTTGCTTCTGAGAAGGATACAGAAAAGTTGGTCTGATTTCCTAATATCCTTAGTTCTGTCAAGATAAAATCTGAGCTGTCTGTGAACATCAAGTTCATAAGTTCATATGTGCAGCATATATTCCAATTTGCTTGAATGGTTGGGGAAAAAAACTGGCAGTTCAATGACCTGATTGATATTTGACTCAGAACAGACTTTAGGTAAAAATGAGGGGGTTGTTCTGAGAGATACTCTATCAGCATGGAAGATCATGTAGGGTGATCTGATAGATAATGCTTGAAGTTCTGACACTCTGCGGGCAGATGTAATGGCCACAAGAAATAGTTTTCCAAGATAAAAATTTTAAATCACAAGATGATGCTGGTTCAAAAGGGGGGAAGAATAATTTGAGACAGCATAAGGTTTAAATTCCAGGGAGAAAAGGGAATTTTGATCGGAGGTCTCATATGAAGAATGCCTTTAAGGAAGATTTTAGATAATTTATGGCTCATAATATTTGAGCCACCAAGACCAAGGTGAAAATTTGAGATAGCAGAACTGTAGCAGCTGCTGCCCCTTCCTTAAAAATCTTTGTTAGAAATTCTAAGATCGAAGATAGCGGAGCTCGGAAATGGTCAATGTTCTGTGCGTTGGCCCAAATTGAGAACCTTTTCCATTTACTGCCATATAATTTCCTGGTAGATGGCTTGTGAGAAGACAAAAGAATCTGTCTTGTATCTTATGAAATTGAATGAAGCCTGGCAATTAGAGGAAGTGGATTAGCCAAGCAGTCAGTTTGAGGGACTGCAGAGAAGGATGAAGATCCCCTAACAGGTGAGTCAGAAGGTTCGGAACTGGGTCCAGGATCCATGGATCTTCCAACAGATGATGGTGGAGAAACGGAAACCAAATCTGTCGAGACCAGTAGGGGGCTATGAGTATAACAGTCCTTCTCAGCGATTTTGCTTTCTGTAAAAATCTGGGTATTAATGGGAATGGTGGAAATGCATAAAGGAGACCCGGGGGCCAATCGTGTAAAAGTGTGTCTCTCAGGGGATGACCGGGAGGTGGTATTAGGGCAAAGTAGCTTCTCCATTTTGAATCGATGTGGCTGGCAAAAAGGTCGCAGCAAGGCTGGCCCCATTTGCGGAAAATCAACTCCGCAACCTGTTTGAGAGACCACTCGTGAGGGAGTAATATTGCCCTGCTTAGCTTGTCTGCTATCACGTTGGATTTCCCGGGGATGTGCGTTGCTAACAGAAAACGCTGGGATGACACAGCCCACTGCCAGACCCTGAGGGCTTCTCGACAAAGGGGGTAAAGACTTGGTTCCGCCCTGCTTGTTCACGTACCAGACTACTGACATGTTGTCGGTCTGAATTGCAATAGTCCCTAGAGGGAGAGAGTCCTGAAAGTACTGCAACACCAGAAGTACTGCTCTCAACTCTAGAACATTGATGTGCAGATGTGATTCTTGATCCGTCCATGTGTTTTGGGCAGTCTTTCCCTGAAAATGCCCCCCCCCCATCAGGGAAGCGTCCGTGGTCACAGTGGCTACTGGGGGGGGGGGGGGGCAAAGGGTCTTCCGATTGTGACATGAAGAGACGTCAACCACCACCGAAGGTCTCTCCTGCAAGAATCTGTGATGAGAATCATGTGGTGCATTGGTACTTTCTGGTAAGACCACTGAGCAAAGAGGAGCCACTGAAGAATTTGCATATGCATCCTTGCGAGTGATGTAGCCAGGATTGCTGCCGCCATCAAACCTAGTACTTTCAATACCTCTGCTGCTGTAGCTTTGTTCTTCGACACCAGTGAGCTGACATTTTGGCAGAGAAGAGAGACTCTTTCGATAGGGAGATGTAGAGTGGTAGTTGAGGTATCTAACTCTGCTCCTATAAAAACGGTATGTTGAGATGGCGATAAGGCAGACTTTTCGAAGTTGATTGTAATGCCTAATTGATGCAGAGTGTCAGAGTGTATTGTGTTGCCTGAGTCAATTGATGCCAGGTGGTAGCGGTGAGGAGTCAGTCGTCTAGGTATGGAAACACCTGGAATCCTAGACGCCTCAGGTGAGCCGTGACCACTGCCATGCATTTGGTGAACACTCTGGGGGCTGTAGTGAGACCAAAGAGCAGGGCTTGAAACTGGTAATGATTGGCTCCCAGCCGGAAGCGCAGATGATCTCTGGTGCATCTGTTCATCTTTATGTGATAGTACGCGTCCTTGAGATCTATGGAGCACATCCAATCGCCTTTCCCTAAGAAGGGAAGAATGGACTGAAGCGTAACCATTTGGAACTTCTCTTTCTTTACGAACTGGTTGAGTCTGTTGAGGTCCAAGATAGGTCTCCAGTCCCCTGTTTTCTTTGGTACCAAAAAGAATCTTGAGTAAGTTCTGAATCCGACTTGGTCTGCTGGGACTGGTTGGATGACACTTTTTCTAGCAATCTGCGGAACTCTATGATTGCCTGTTACCTGAGATTGAGTGGAACATCTGGGATTTTCTTTATAGGAATGGGAGGGGTAAAGAACAGTATGAAATATCCTCTGGAAATGATGCTTTGTACCCAAGTATCCGATGTTATGTTTAGCCAGGCTTCTGGGTACAAAGACAAGTGACCCTGGACTGCCTCCAGAGCCGAACAGTCGGGCGCCCTTTCAGGGGCGCTGGTAGGACTGACCAGAGAACTGACCCCTGTCACCCTGTTGCTGTGGACCCCCTCTGCCACAGGGGAGGCGTCTTCCGTTATAACCCCCTCCTCTGCCTCTAGAGGAGGTTTCTCCACTTGTGCCCTGAAAGGCTGCCTGAGTTTTTCTGAACCACATCCCTCCCCCCCCAGGGCCCTTGGGGTAGGGTTGAGTGGGGTGGAAAAACAGACCCCAATGGCAGATAAGATCTTGCCTTCCTGCTCACACCTGGTTAAAGTTTCCTTTACTTTGGGCCCAAACAGTGATGAGCCATTGAACGGGGTATTAATAATGGAAAACTTAAAGGGTTCCGCAAAGGAACACAGACGCATCCAGGCTTGTCTTCGAAGAGCAATGCCCGAACTAGTGGCTCTACTCAAACCATCAGCTGCATATGATATGAGACGCATGGACGAGTTCACTACTGAGTTTAGGGTAGCGAGCTGGGCGTTGACTTTGTCGGCCACTCCTGCAGCTACCGTACCCTGGAGAGTATCTCCTAGCTCTTTCAGGAGATCTCTCTGTAGTCTTGTAAAATGGGTTTAGTAGTTCAGTGATCGCAGAGAAAAAGTCGCTGAACTAAACATGCGCTTCCCATATCTATCCATGTTAGGGGGATGGATAGAAGAGGATGTCTCAGATACTTCCTTTTTGGTGGCTGCAGCTACCACCATGGCATCAACAGGCACTCTTTTTGTCAAAAATGTCTTGTCCACTGGGGCAGATATGAATTTATTGGGTCTACGAGGGACAGGTTCCATGGCCTCCGGTGACTCCCATGCCTTACGAGAGATCAGTTCCATGAGCTCGTCGTAAGGCGGAGACACCCAAGAAGTGGAAGGTTGAGACCCAAAAGCCTTCAAGAGCACAGACTCATCCTCAGTAGGGATCTTGGACTGCCAATCGCCCCTCTGACTAAGGATGTTTAGTATCGCTGCAAAGGAGATATCCTCAGAGGGGGAAATCAAGGGGACCCTTCTAACTCATCTAAGTCCATGTCAGATGTCAAAGACTCCTGTGGGGAGTCTAAGTGCCTCCTCTTGCACAGTCTCTTCCTGGGCACCTCCTCAGTGGGGGGATCTGGGGAAGTCTCAGAAGAGCAGGGGACGCCCTGTGGGGGTACTTGAGGCTCAGGGTCTCTACACTTAGAGGGATCGGTAGATGAAGAAGCAGACACAGGAGCTTGAGGGGAGAGGGAAAGCTGAACCGATGCTGACACTGTCTTTGGAGACAAAACTCTCTTCATAGCATTGAAGGCACCATGGCTCCGATGAGAAGGAGTGGACGGCCCGATAGTACCGTCCGATCCTCCCACACCAAAACTCTGGGCTCCGAGCCCGAGGTAGGAGCCGAGCTCATCTGAGCCGAAGCCCCGAGAGAAAGAGTCGGCACTGACATGTCGGTGCAACTATCCTCCCCGGACCCGATGGGAGAGTATCGGCTCCTAGAGTCCTTGGTCGGCACCGAGGGCATCTGAGTAGACGGAGCCGATTAACACTGGTGCGGGTATCGGCACCAAGAGTTCGACCACCATCGGTTCAATTTCCTTCGGCTCCGAGAGTCCAGTACGGCTAGGAGGAGTAGACAAGTCCAGGTCCATGGTCTTCGGTACCGACAAGCTGGTCGGGGCCAACAATTTGTCAAGTCCTGGTGCCTGTAAAAGTTTCTGCACTAGCCAATCCATGTCCAAATCTGAAAGGCTGACGAAGACTTGGCTGAATGCACCAAAGGTGCTGACTGGAGCAGAGGTGAAGAAAGAACTTCAGAGACGGGCTCCAATACTGAGAGCTGGCTCAGAATCAAAGGTACACTCGGTTCTGATAACTGTGGAACCGATGACCCTCCTCCTGAAATCTTAGCCTTTTTTGAGACCTTATCTGAAGACTTGGATTTTGAGGATTTGGATGATGTACTAGCACCCTCATGGGCTACTCAAAACTTCTGAAAAAGATTGCTGTAGCAATCCCCTGTCTATAAGTTTCCTCCTTCTCTCCGAGAGAACTCTTGAAGAAAAGGAGTGGCAAATGCTACAGGTGTCTTGGAGGTGTTTAGTCCCCAGACAGTAAACACATTGAATGTGTCCGTTAGTAACAGACATTTTCTGCCCACAATCTGGACATTTTTTGAATCCCAATTTGGGATGGGATTTCTCCCTATCATTCAACATAGTTAAGTGAAAAAAGCAGTAAATTAGATCCACAAACAACTAAGCCCAAACCGGGCACCAACTATAACAGTATTATATACATTTTGAACAAAAAATATAGCTACAAATATAGGGCTGAGAGGCCCACAAAAAAACCTGACTATAATAAAGATTAATAGAGAAAAAGGGCTTAAGGCCCACAGAAGCCAACAAGGCCCTAACTTTTAAACTATTTCTACTATCTAGTGAGCAAATATAATAGTACTAACACACACTATATATATTAAACAAAAAAGAAAACTTTTTTATAGACTTGCTGTTGATTTGTTTCTAAAATGGTCCGAGCTAACTGGATCACCGAGATCTCTCTTGCCGTGGCAAACTAGATCTGAGGTAATTCCAGCAGTGCATTGTGGGATAAGGGGCTTGGTCTCGAGCTACCGGCAAACCTTGAGCTTGCTATCGGCCGTGTCAGAGCCGAGAATCGGCTCCGAACCCATCAGTGAGAATAAACGGGGAGATTTAACAACTTCACATTGACAGATTTGTTCTAAATGTGACCTTTCTCTGTGGAAGACCAGATAGAGCTCTCTTACCATGAAAGCTTGCAAAGTAGATAAACATCTTGCAGATGTCACAGCAATAAGGACGACAGTTTTCCACATAATTAATAATTTAATAATGGTGTTTAAAAATATTTCTTAAAGATTAGGCACATATCTATTAAATACAAAAGAAAACAAGCTATGTTGGTAATTTGCCATTTACATACATTATATATCATGTTTTCTTTCTTTCTAGCTCCCATCAGTTCAACATTAAACTGCTTAATTCTAGGATTCCCTTGAACCTCATTCTACACCTTCTGAACTTTTACATGTAGAATTCCCACATAATTTCTATGTAATTTACTACTCCTGTTTTCTAAAGATCCCTCTTCCAGTTCTTTTATCTTTTCCAGTATTACATATTTCAAATACAGTTGGTTTAAACTTTGATTTCCATTTTCTGGTAACTTTTTCGGTAGCCAACAGAAACAACTGTAATGAGGCCTTACTGTGTCTAGGTAATTCAGATCCTGTCTCTCAGATCAAAATCATCATTTCCTTAGACAGACATTTGTTTCCCCAATATTTCTGGCAGTCCTTAGGGAATTTTTAATCTCTAAAATTATAAACCTTCTGAAATTACTGAATACTTTGGAGTCATACTTTTATCTTCCCATCTTTTCTAACCTCCTTTGATTGATTACTGTAGTTGTCAAGCAATGCTTTATATGCTCTTACTAATTTTCCCTTTTTAACAGCAGTTTCTGTTCTACATTCAGCTAAAACCAATACTAGAGCAGGTCCTTCTTAAAGGACTACCCTATCCATTTCTCTATGCCAACACTTTAGTATCAGTTTGTGATAGTGAAGCAGTCTCTAACCTGCAGTCCAGACTTCTTCGCCTCATCCAAAATCCCACTATCTCATTTCTTGAACTTCCCTCCACCTTATCATCATCCCTTTCCACTTTGAAATATAACCTTCTGCTTGTGTTATATAAATGATCTTTAACTATGCAGCTCGAAAATATCCCTTCAAATCAGATAATCCTAAACCACCTTGTTCTACGGGAGGATCAGCTTATCCCACATAGTAACTGACCTCTTCCACTCCCAGATAAATTTCTTCAACTGTTTAATCACCGTTCACAACTTCTCTTCTGATTGATCAAAATATGTCCGACCAGTAAATTATAAAACTAAACGGACTAAATAAAATTTCAATACCTGTATCTTAACTATCCATATCGATAAACAGCTTCCAGTTTCTCACTTTTTGTACTATCTTTTGCAAAAAAAAAAAAAAAAAAAAAAAAAAAAAAAGCTCTCTGAAGAGACTAAAGAAACATCTTTATTAAATCTCTGTCATACGCAACCATGCATCTATATAAATGAAAAACCATATTGACAATTTTAGTTGCAAACATTATACACCACAAACCATATTGACATAATTGTAGTTTCAAACATTATACATCACTTATCTATCCAGTCATTGTCAAACATTACATAGCTCATTCAAATCCTGCCTTCTTTTAAACTTCGTTCCTCCTCTGCATGTACTGTTCCCACTTTTTCCTATGCAATTTGCTCTCACCCTTTTCTAAAGAAGGAGGAAGCTTGTTTTCTTCAAGTGAAAGCGCTTAACCATTCTTTGTTTGTTGGCATTACAATAAACTTTTATTTACTTCTACTTGGTTTCATTGAAGGTGTTGTGGACTGTTATGAGCATTGAATAGGGGCGAATTCCCAAGACACAGACGGAATTTTGCACACAGTGCATTTGCTGATTTTTCTTTCCTAGTTGAACTTTTCTAAAGATCCATATTCCAGTTGTTTTATCTATGTTACTATATTCACTACTTCTCGTAAAGTTGGTTTAGACTCTGATTTCCATTTTCTTGTAATTGCTTTTTTGGCAGCCACCATAATTACACTCAGCAAGGCCTTACTATGTCTAGGCAATTCCTATTCTGTATCATAGCTCAAAAAAAAAAAATCATTTCCCTAGTTACACCAATTTGCTCACCCAATATCTCTGACAGAGCAGTCTGCAAGGCAACTTTAAAGTCTGTCAACTCATTCTTGTCACATATCCTTATCTGCCATAACAGAAGTCTTTTTAATCCATACTCCCAAATACTTCTCTAATAAAAGGAGGTACTGCCAGCACAGCTAGCTGGAATTTTGTAAATAATTATGTCATTTGTGAATATCAAATTGAGTTATACAAGATGTTTGTGTTAAAAATGTATTAGAACTATATGTCATACAAGATGCTGGTGTTACAAATGTATTAGAACTGTATGTCAAGTGTATATCAAACAGATTTGTACAGACATTTGTGGTGAAAATATATAGTGCTTGTGTTTGAAATGTATTCACAGTGTGGTCTACTGGAGAAAACAGAAATGTACATGCACTATTGTAACAGTTTAAATGTATATGCTTTAACAGAGGAAACTGGCAGACAGGAGGTCAACGTCAGTCCAGCAAACTTTAGAAAAATATCTGAAATTAAATCACTTTATAGGCTAGGCCATAAAGATGCTGTCACACAGGTTTTGAGGCAGAGATACAAAGTCAGTAATAGGAAGCTTTCTGTATAGTCTTTGGGGTGAACTAATTATTACTCTTGAAATATGGAAATATGGAGGTATGAAATTGTTTTATGACATCCAGCACCTCCACAGATCTGAGGAAAAGCCCTTGTGTGTATATTTTTACAGGCAGGTGCTAAATCCTGCCAGCTTCCAGCAATGGGGGGGGTTGCCTGGGAACTAGAAGTCAGATGACAAGAAGTGATGTCATTCTGCAAGCTATCCCAGCAGTAATATTTTAGATATTATTTTGAGAAATCTCTTGGTGAGACTGAGCATCCTGTATTCTGTCTTGGGCCTGACAACAAGAACCATTCACCACATCATCTGCCTTGCTCTATTAAGCAAGTTATTAGGATAAAGTAATTCTCATGGATTCAGTCAGGAATATAGTGAAGCTTAGTTTAGATATTCTTTTCTTTATTTGTCTGAGCCTATCCTGCAATGTTACTTTAAATATTTCCCATGGTTTTGAACTCTGATGTCACTGTGAATTGATATTTAGTAGTGTTTTGTATTTTTATTATTTATTAAATATATTTAAACCTTTCATTATGGTTGATCTTTGTAGAGATATTTAAGTTTTGCAAGTACTTGCATATTTGATGACACTGTGTCCCATACCCAATAGCCTTGCTCTTGTTCAAACTACCATTTGTATTAATAGTAATTTCACTCAGTATATTGGATACCCTTGGAAGAGCCTTAATGTAACTGGCAGGAGTGTCTGGTGGCAGTCACAACCTTGTAGTCTGGACAGAAGGGGGCATAACTAGTAAACCTGTGCCAGCATTTCCCAGGTGTGTTTGTATGTGTAAATCAAATCTCAGCGTGTGTGTGTGTCAGGTACTTGGGCAGGGACATGAAGCACTGGTTGGACAGAAAGGGTGCTGGAGGTATTGGCTTGGACACTCAGCTGAGATCTCGACTGTAAAGCTGTGCAAGTGGGGAGTCTTGAGGATCTGGAGAAACCAGCTCCAGACTGACTGTGGTCTCAGTTTGCTCTTAAGGGAAAAGGCACTTGATGCAGAGAGCTGCATATGGAAATACTGTGTGCGCACCTGCTATCCTCCCAGTGAAGGTCCCCTGCTGGTGCCAGTGGTGAGGAATGAGACTTCTTGATTAATGACCCAGAAGTGGTGGGATGTCACATATTGGCTGGCAGTGGTGGGATACCCACATCACATATTGGTTGGCAGTGGTGGGATATCCACATCACAACTTCATCTTATGTCCTCATAAATATGGGTATTGCTGAACCAGCTTATATGTGGGTACATAATTTACGGCTACAGCCTTTTACTTTCACTAACTTTATTTCCCAGAAAGACTTGAAACAGTCTCAAAATGATACACAACGCAGAGATGTCCTTTTCTGAATTTATGCAGTACAAAATATCATCTGCAAATAAAGCCAACTTGTCTTGATTACCATACCAATCATATCCTTTAATTTATGGGTCCCTTCTTTGCCACTGTTTCTAAATAGAAAGCAAATAAAGGGGAAAGAGGGCACCCCTGTCTGGTTCCTCTGTCAAGTTCAACTTATCAGACAGGAATCCTTCCACATTAATTCTTCCAATCAATCCTTCATTATATCCTAATTAACCTTATTAATGCATCATGGAATGTTTGCCTCCCTTTCACAAAACCTCAATGATCCATATTTATCAATTTTGGCAACACCTTTGCCATTCTTTTAGCTAGTATGGATACAAACACTGTATAATCATGGCTTAAAATTCAAAAAGGTCTATATGAAGTTGGCTGACAGGTATTTACCCTCTTTAGTAATACAACCACCACAGCTTTCTTCCAAGATGTTGTTGATTCCCCTCCTTTTAAAAAACTATTAAACAAAATATTTTAGATTTTTATCACTTTCTTCCCACGTGACTTCCATACTTCCACATGAATACAACCTGTTCCTGGAGACTTCTCTGCAAATGAATTATATACAGCCATTTTTATCTCATCTTCTCCCATCTTAATAATTATTTTTTGAACCTCGTCTACCTCGAACCTTGGCATAATTAAGTCTTTTATAACTATTTCCATTCAAGCTCCTTCTTGGTTTCCACATTTCTCTGCTTTACAAATTTTCATAAAATTTCTGAAGCATCTCTGATACCTTTACAGAATCTCAGGTTATTTTTCCTGTTAGAGGCTCCTGAAGTTTAGTGACAGCCCTTCCTACTTCCTGTTGCCTACGTAATGGTTCTAAACGATCTGACTTCAAACCAGTGACAAGTGGAGAACCACAGGGTTCAGTCCTGTGACCTCTCCTGTTTGGTATCTACTTCTCTGAAGTACAGGCTAACACAGAAGGCCTCTGGCTAATGAAGTTCGCAGATGACTGCAAACTAGGAGGCATAGCCGAGTCCCCAAATGATGTGGACATCCTACAGAAGGGCCTCACTGAGACAGATGCCTGGTGTCAGAGGCATAGCCTCAAGCTCAATGCCAAAAAGTACATTGTCATCCCCTTTGGTAAAAACTCTGTACCCATGAACTACCACATAAACGGCAGTTTACTTAACGCCGAATGTGTGATAAGAGACCTTGGGACCCAGGTGGACAGTAGTCTCTCCTTTGATAATCACATCACCACAGTAGTCCGGAAATCCATCTACATGGCACACATCACAAAAGGGTTTTCATCCAGGAAAAAAAAAAAGAAGTCTACTCGGCACTCGGACCCATTATAGAGTACAATGCCCCCTCTGGAATGTACCTCATAAGACATCTGCAGCAGCTGGAAAGGCCACAGAAGTACCTCACAAAGATGATTACTGGCCTCAAACAGATGCCCTACACTGACCGTCTCAAAAAACCCCAGCTTTACTCTGTAGCATATCACCTACTCCGAGGAGATCTCTGCCTAACATATAAAGCTATGTTAAACCCAGAGCTGTTGGACATGCTACACCTAAATAAATCCCAATCCCTCTGAGCTACATGCTCTAGGGACCTAAACCTCGACACCACAATAAACAGAACATGCTGGAGGGATATATTCCTGTCCCAGAGACTTCCTATACTCTGAAACATGCTACCCATCTATGTCAAGCAAAGTTCCTCATTAGCACTCCAAGAAAAATCTTGATGAGTGGATGGAAAATAGGAAATACACCCCGGGGATCACTTCCGTGGCTCTGCTCGACAGGGGCACAGGAAATTAACTTTCTTGGGTGGTGTAGGACAATGATCCTTGTTGGCTAGGCTCACTTAGGCCCTTGGGCCGATAGCCTAGTACCTACATATAAACCTAAAAATTTTTGGGCTCCGGACCCGTTATCAAAACATAGACGCATAACAGCAATTTTTCTAAACTCATGCATATCAATCTGCAGTTGTTTCTCCTCTTGTTCTGTATTCCCCTTATTCGTCAATATTTTAACCTTTGTTAGCCCCTCTAAATAATTTCTACTACTACATAATATATCTCTCTCTCTTACTTCTAACCTATTTCTGAACTATTTCATTTTATCCCTCTATCACTTTCGAAGAAATTTATATATTCCCTAATAATTCTTGAATAATTAGTTATTGATCAATAAGGACATATGGAACCTACAAACGCAGGACCTGTCTCAGTTTGAATCAGTCAAGGGTAGGTCATGCTTACTCATCCTGGTGGGCTTTTTTTGAAAAAGCTACAAAAGCCGTGGATGAAGGGAAAGCAGTACAGATCACACACATCAACATGGTCAAAGCTTTTCGTACAATCCCCAACTCAGGCACAGCACAAAAGCTAACTGGACTGGAAATAAACCCGTTTCACCTGCTGGATTGCCATCTGACTCAGGATGCAGGAAATCAAAATACAGGAATTACCTCCACAAAGGGACCAGTCACTGGTGGAATCCCAGAGCATTGTGTGCAGGGGCCTCTCCTGTTTGGCATCTCCTCCTCTGAAGTGAAACCAATACCAAAGTGCTTTGGCTGACAAAGTTTGCAGATGACTGCAAGCCAGAAGCAGCCACTGAATCCCCAAATTACATAACTATCCTGCAAGAAGGTTTGGCCCAAATAAATAACTGGTGCCAGAATCATGGACTGAAACTAAATGCCAAAAAAAAAATACATTATTGTATCCTTTGGGAAGTCATCTAGCTGGGAACTACCACACTGACAATACGCCCCGAAGAGATGACACAGTTCGGGATTTGGGAACTTATGTGGACAATAACTTAACAATAGACCAACATGTGTCCTCTGTTATAAGAATTTCCTTCTATACTACTCAACTTATAAACAAAAGGATTATGTTTAAATCTAGGAATGTCACTGTCCTCTTTTACGCAGCCCTCACTAGGCCAGTCATCGAGTATAATGCACCCTTTGGCATGTACATGTTCAGACACATGCAACAACTCAAACTTCCACAAAGAAACCTAACTAAAGGGATACAAAGCCTAAACTATATGCTGTACATGGACTGACTCAACCTGTATCTGGCATACAAGCCATCCTTTGACCCAATACTGAAGGATTTACTGCACATCAAGTAAAATGGCATCAGAAATACTCTTTCTAGGGTTCCAAGCCTCTTCTGCAACATTAACAAAATGATTTTGACAGGCATATCTGAGAGAGGATATTGCTGCTCTGGAATAGACTCCTCATCCACGATCCATGTAAAACAAAGCTCATCCCTGTCCATATTCCAGTGCAAGTTGGATCTATGGATGGGAAAGAGAACATTTCGCCAGGACTGACCCCTGCACTATTAATGTACAGAGGCCGTCTCTAAATGTTTTATCCCAACGCATGGGTATCCTCAAATTATCAGTTGTATGATTTCAGTTATTCTCACTGGATGCAAAATATAATTACGGACTACAAGATGGATAAGGCCAATTTAACATTAAATGAGAAAGGTTAAAATCAAGCACCAAAAGGGAAACTGGCTAGGTTTAAAATGGCCCGCAACTAGCCTAGTACTTACCTATGAATCTATTACCACTACCCATTCCTTAAATTCTTCTCTTTTTAACACAACAGTGGGAAAGTGTCAGTTCTCTCATTTTTGGTTCATTACCCCACATTTTAAACTTAGTTTTTATCAATGCATTATCTGAAATATTTACTGGATGTTTGTTGAAGCTTTGAATTAAATGCACACGTTCCTGTGAAATATAATTTTTATTCAGTCCACTCCATTTATTGCACCTTGGAAAATAATAGGTAAATTCTGCCAGAGTTCCTACTATTGAAGTCAAGTCTTCCTTACCAAATATTTTCATACATTTAATCAGAAGTCTACCTTCTTTGTTATATTTTCCCTTATAGGTCTCCCTTTTATATCCTCAGTATTGCAAATCAAGCTCCAGTCCCCATCTAGAAGTAATATTCTCTGCTGAAAGCGAATTATTTCTCCAAAAATGTTCTTAAGCTCCATAATAGCAGTTTGTGATATAGATAAATGTCAGCATAATCATTCTCCCTCGCCAATACCCTCTTACTACCACAAATCTACTACTATTGTTTTAGTTTTTCTATTCTGTCACTATTGGAGTCCTTCTACCAATCAGTATTAGTATTCTCCTTTGACTTAGTCCCTGATGTTTTGCTGAATATCCATATGGAAATCCTGTCTTTGTCAAATTCAAGTTCACTTCTTTTCAAATAAGTCTCCTGCATCATTGCTTTTTGCACTCTGCATTTATTCATGTAATTCAATAATTGTTCTTTTTTATCTACACCAGAAAGGCCACTTACATTCGAAGATAAAATGGACAGAGTATCCATTGTGATAAAAAGCTATGGCTCCCACATATTAAATGAGAGACTTTTTGAAAGAATTTCCAAGATTGGTCTTAAATGTACATACTAATGTTTGGCAGGCTGATCTTCCATACAGTTGTTTCTCATCTCCATTTGAACTTATGCCACATTTTCAAAAGTTTTTGCTTTAATGAAAACTCTCAAATAAAAAAGAAAACATATTTTCAGAACACCCTCTTCCTTATTAAGTTAGAACAAATACACAAAACTACGTACATTTTCAGCAAAAGATGTTCAACCCTCAAGATAGGAATTCAAACTAAATTGTGGACTGGATTTCCAAGATGGCTACAACTGAACAGCAGCTTAACATCAGCTTTCACAAAGTGAAAAATTAAACTGAGACACAAGAGCCAGAGATAAAGGCTAGTAGTTATGCAAGTGTTACTAAAATTCAGTTACTGGCTGGAAAGTACACTGCCTGGATGCCAGAAAAAAAAAAAAAAAACGAGTGTCTTAGAGAAACTCAGCTAGAAAATGTGAAGAGAAAGCACTGACTGGGAAGAATCCTGCAGCTATTCAGCAAAAAACAATTCAAGCTCTAGCTTTGCTACAAGAGAAAGCTTCCAGTAATTTAGAGGAAAAAAATAAATCAAATGGGCTAACCGATTATTAAAATAAAATGAAACATTGAAGGAGTATATCAACTCAAATAACAAAAAAGCTGGAAAAAATAGAAGAACCTTTAAACAGCTATTCAGAGGAACGGATAAAACTGCAAAAATCAGAGGTCAAAATGAAGAAAAGGCTGGCTGAGTATGAGAATTCTCAAGAAGTCATGTTTAAAAAAAAAAAAAACCTGTAGAGTTAAAGGACAGAGCACACAGAGAAAATCTGGCATTTTCTGCTATACCAGAGAAACCTGAAGAAACAGACTGTATTAATTTTATGAAAGCATAAATAAACAACTGAACAACTGGTATTCCACAGCAGGATTTGTTAATTGAAAGGGCACATTGTGTGTATGTTCCAAACCTAGCTGTGAGAAAGCAGCCAAGACTTGTATTAGTAAGGACACAGTTATGCCATCAGAAAGAGTTGATCCTAAAAAGAAAAACTGGCAGAAGAGTAATTTTTAAAAAAAATTAGAAACAGTAGAGTGTTTGCGGAAAATAATTATTCACTGTACTCAAGGCAAAAGACACGCAAATATATTCCAGCAATCAGGGAATATCTACAGTCACGTGTGAGATTCAAGCTGCTGTATCCAACTGTTTTCAGACTATTGTTATCCCTGGAGACTATTTTTGATGCAGAACAGGCTATGCAGGAAATACAAAAGTCTGTCCAACAAAAGTGAGCCATCATACAGAAGGGGACTCTAATTCTCATTCTTCTGATGATAAATCTCAGAGACTTTGTCAGTGAAACCATTTCTAATGTTCTAAAGGAAAATGTTTGAGAGAAAAAAAAAAAAACAGGTGTTGACTAGAAAAACCAGGAGTACCTTGGACTTGAACTGAAGTCTGGGTTGGGAGATGAAGATGAATAGGAGGACCAGCAACACTGAAATTAGTAAGTAAATGTGAGATTATAAAGAATAAATCACATTTGTGAAGTACGGCTTTAGAAAAAAAAAAAGTGTGTCTGAAAAAGATTGGACTTCTCTTGCCTTTGTTAAACTTGTTGGGGGACTGAATGGCATATACTCCCCCACTTCATGTTAATGTTGGGAAAGATGTTGTTCTCTTTCGGCTTTTCCCAGTTAGGGGTCGCCACAGCAGAACTCCGGTCCGCTAATGATTGGCAGTAGATTTTTACATGCCGAGTTGCCAGCCCTGACGCACAACCTTCAACGAAGGCACGCCTATTCACGCATGTCTCCACACAGAAGACACTAACTGAGAATCGAACAGGACAACGTCTTCCTGTGAGGCGACAACGCTACCGCAGCACCACCTAAATGGAAAAAACAAAGAAAAACTAAGTAAAACAACTTTTGTTCTTAACAAATATTTGTATAAAATGTTTCATGATATAAATTGCATGTTATATAGTAAAGCATTTTTACTAATTGTTGTATGTGATAAAGATACCAAAGTAAACAGGTACTGTTTTTCTTTTTTTACTCTTAAGAAGTGTCGGTATATTCCAATGCAAAAAGAAAGAAAGTCTGGGCAAAGCATGTTTAGGTTAACCGGTTTTAATCTTGGGCTGTAGTGCTGGAAGTTGGTGCATAAAAGTACATGGATTCTAATATATGTACAACTGAGATATTTTCTCTCCTACTTTTGAACAGGTGAATGCCTGGATTAATGTCCTTGTTTTAACCTAATAAGTTTCTTGTGCAAGTATTGGGGGATTAAAAATAAAAGACCGGTATGAATGTGATGAAAAGTTTTCCTTAGCAAATAAATGTTCAGTGAGATTTGAGAAGTCTGCAGCTTAGGGCTGTTGTACATGCTGGTCTTGTGTGTCCATGCTATCAAGCTGACTACAGGTCCAGGCAATAAATCACAAAAATTCTGGACATTGTCTGCTGACAGAAACAAAATTAAAAGGTACAAGGCCAAGCACCTTACTAAAAAATGAAGCTTGAAATTATTGGAAGTGATAAAATATCCTGCTACCTAAATACGTCAATGTATTTACTAGAACATTGTATAATGTAGTCTTATTTAAAGATAGCCAGTGCACTTTTTCTCATGGCTAAATGTTAATGTTTTCTGAAAGACGAAAAGCTGTTTTTCACATCTGGTAGAAGAATAAAGATAAGTCAAGAACACACAGCACGTAGCGTAAGTAGAAGCACAGGTTGTATCATACATCATAGCATGGATAATCATAATCGTAATTTTAGGTTAAGTAATGTCTTTGAATGCAGCTGTTGATTTGGGACAATTGTTCTTATCAGGAGAGTTAAACTTCATTACCTGAAAGCATGCATAGTTCTGTATGTTTGTTTTAAGTGAAGAGGTTACGGGGCAGTTTGATTATTTGTTTGAAGGTTTTCATTAAAACAAAAGTCTTGTAAAATGTGACAGTTTCAAATGGAGATGACAAGAAATAACTGTTGCCAAACATTAGTGGGTGCATGTAACAAAAGCTGGAAACAGGCATTTAAAAAAGCTGTCATATACAATAGTTAGGAAGAATACGTTTTTATCATAACGGTTTCACTATCCATACTATTTAGAATGTGAATGGCCTCACAGGTATAGACAAAAAATTAAGAGTATTCAATTATATTAAGAAATGCAGAATGCAAATAGCATTATTTCAGGAGAAAGATTTGTAAAGAAGTGAGCATATGAATTTAATAAAGAAAGGATTTCAGGATGGATATTCAGCAGAATATCACGAACAAAGGAAAAGGGGAATACTTGTATTAATTGCTAGAGAAACCCCAATAATGACAGAAGAGAAAAAAGATAATAATGGCAGATTTGTGCTAGAAGGGGCTACTGGCAAGGAAGGAGGATTATGCTGGTGTGTATTTAAACTCCATAATAGCAGTTTTATGTGGAATATAAGAAATGTTTATGCCAAATCATCATCTTTCTGCAGGGAATATAACTTATAGGTGGAGACTGGTGATTTGCAACAGTGAGGATGTATCTGCAGGATCTAGTAAGGAAAATATAACAAAACAGGGTCGATTTCTGAAGAAATTTATGAAAATATTTGGTAAAGAAGACATGGTGGTTTCAGTAGTATGAGAAAAGAGGCTTTATATATTATTCCCCAAGTTACAATAACTGGGCTAGACTAGGCAGAATTTATATTTCACAGGAACATATGCATTTAACTGAAAGCATCAACACACTTCTAATAACTATTTCAGATTATGTGCCAATAACAACCAAGTTAAAAATGCAGGGTAACTACGTAAAAATGAGACACTGGCACATCCCACCTTCCTGCTAAAAAGAGAAGAATTTAAGGTATGGGTTGTAGAACGTTTATGAGCGCTATTAGGGAAAATAGAAATTTCTTCAGAAGTTATAGCTAGTGACTGGGATAAAATGAAGGTGGAGTTTAAAATAGGGTAAAATAAAAAAAAAGATATGGTTAAGTAGTAAGAAAATGTATTTACAGGGACTGACAAAGGTCAAAGTATTGCAGAATAAGGGGAAATCAGAACAAAAAAAAGTGGAGCAACCACCGACTGATGGGCCTCCTGCATATCCACAAAACAAACAGCACCAGAATTACTCATTCTAAAGACTTAAACCTTGCCTGTTTTATAAATAGGACCTGCTTTAGAGATATGTATCCCAGAGACTACCCCAATCTATGGTACAGGCTTCCCCATCCATGTGAAGCAGAGTTCCTCCCTAATCCAATTCAAGTGCAACTTGGGCAATTAGACAGGAAACCAGAAATTCATCCCTGGTTTGGCACCTATTTCACCAATGCAAACAGGTAACCTGTAAATGGTTCATCTCCCAGGCCCATGCTTACACTTATCAAGGGTATCAGAACTTGTCAGATTTGGGATGCATGGCTAGGCTTAAAAAGGCCCTTGTGGTTGTTAGCCTAATAAACCGCTATGAACCTATGAACTGCAGAGTGCTAAAGAGAAAATATGGGAGTATCTTAATATATATGAATTTATAAAGACCGCTGCTAAGCAACTAGTTTTTGATAAGAACTCCACAGTGGAAAAATGTTTAGCACAATGACTTAGGCAACAGAAGGTAGAAAGGGTTGTTGCCAACCTTAGGGAGCATATACCACAAAAAATGACAGGGATCCTGTATTAGAGATATTTCAGAATTTTTTTATAAAAATCTGTATAAAGCACAGAAGTGTAGAAATCAAGAAACAGCACAAATGCCAATATTTATGGAAAGCTTACATATGCCAAAGTTAGAGGTAGATAAGGCTCAACAATTAAGATAGGAGATGAGATAAAAACGGTGATGTATAATCAAGCTTCAGGAAATTCTCCAGGAATAGAGGGTATGCCTGTGGAATGTTGGAAGCTAGGAGGGAAGAAAGCGATAAAGATTTGGAAGGTTTTGTTTAACAGTATTAAAGCACCACAAGGTGAAACACCAACATCCTGAAGAAAACTGTGGTAGCTATAATATCTAAAGATGGTAAACACTAACCAGACCCAGCTTCATATAGGCCCATTTCAATTTTAAATGATTAATTATAGCTAAATGAATGGCAAAGGAGTTGCCAAACTGATAGATATGGATCAGCGTGGTTTTGTGGAGGGGTGGAAAATATTTAGCAACATTCATAAAACAATGATGATCTAGAGGGAAGCAAAATGTAAGACAAAACTGTTGTTGGGTCTTGATGCAGAGAAAACATTCAACAGAGTAAACTGGGATTTTATGACTAGGGCAATGGAGGCACTTGTATTTCCTGATACAATAATAAGGTTAATTAGGAGGACAAATGAGAGATCAGGGACAAAACTTAAAGTGTGAGGTTTCCTCTCTGATAAGTTGTGTCTGAACAGAAGAATCAGACAGGGGTGTCTTCTTATACCTTTGATATTTGCATTAATTAAAATAAACCATTGGCAATGAAAATGAGACTCAAATTCAGGATTTAATTTGTATGCTAATCAAGAAAAGTTGGCTTTATTTGCAGACAATGTTATTTTGTATGTGATAAAACCAGAAAAGGACAACTCTCGGTGTTATCAAATATTCTGAGACAATTTTAAGTCTTTTCAGGGCATTCAAATTACTGAAGATAAACTAAAGGCTATAACTGTAAACTAGGCAACCACACACACATTGGTTCAGCAATACCCATATTTATGGGCACACAGTAAAATGAAGTATTTAGGAGCATGGATTAAAAAGGATTCTGTTATGACAGCTAAGGCTATGAGGGAAAAGACTAAGCAAAAGATAATACAAAAATTGAGAAATGGGTAGCTCTTTTTTATGGATACGGATAGCAAGATACAAGCATCAAAATGTTTAGTTCTTTCAGTTTTATAAACAGGTGAGGCAAATTTTTATCAATGAGAGGAGAAGCTGTGGCCAGTAATTAACAGAGAGTTGAAGGATTTTATCTGGGAGAGGAAGAGGGAAGTTTCAAGTGGTACAAGTTGTTTCCTCCAATAGAGAAAGAAGGTTTAAGATTATATGATTTCAAGGGATATTACAGAGCTGCGCAGTTACAGCTCACATACATAATACAAGCAGAAGGCCATACTGTAATTCAAAATGGATAATGATGATGAAGCAGGGGAGAAATGCAAGAAATAAGGAAAGAGTGGGATTTTGAATGAGAGTCCTTAAGGACAACAGCAGCCATACAAATTATTATGGGGTCCGAATGGAAAGATGAAAAGTCAGCAAGCAAAGGAGAGTAGTAGCACTGAAACTGAATTCATCCTCAAGTCTTGTTGAGTACCTTCACGAGGTGGACCCTGTTTTCACAAAATCTCACCACGGCGACATTGATATATAGACTACCTATATAGCATACATCATGGACAGAAGGTAAAAAATTTTAAAAGACAGCTGGGTGCACAAGACCCAGGATAAAAAAGTGCCCAACCCTGGTAGGCGCACTGATGCCAAGACTGGAAAAGATGACAGTGTAGAATCCTCAAAATACGGAAACATTACTACAAAGGGAACAGGCCAGGCCCATGGAGAGGATGCCCCCCCCCCCTGTTGTAGAAGGAAGCAAAAGTCCACAAAAATTACAAAAACTGATAGGCCAAAGAAGAGCCATGAAGACAATAAAGTGGACTATTGAGGATAAGAAAGAAATTATGTATTGCTAATATTATGCAAAAAGCTCAGAATTTCCAGACAAGATATACAAAATTAAGAGAAAATTATAGGAAAGAAAAATACTTAAGCAAGAAAAACTGTCAGAAGTTACAAATGAAAATTTGTCTTCATTAATACAACAGATTTGGGATGCAAAGGAGAAAGCAAAACTAACCAGTACAAAAATAGCAGCACCAAAGAGATTTGAAGAGAAATGCAGGCAAAGGAATCTGGACATGGAAAACTTTACAATACAAAAAATAAGACGACAAAGAGGAAAAGGAAATTAGTAATGGAGAAGTTAAAGAAACAGAAACTGAGGTTATGGAGTACCTGCAAAGTGAAGGATTTGGTGTAGAAAATCTAATTCAGAAAGTACCACAGCAGGACAGATTAATGGATATCCAAATTAAGAGGAAACCAGTGGAACAGGAAGCAATTAGTCAGGTGCCATATGAAGATAATTTGGAGCCTTCCCCAGGAAACCAGTATAGACATTCACTTGAAGCTAGACAGCAAGGGAAGGAATAGGAAACTGTAGAAACTGTGATGCAGTCAATGTTGAGGAGTGATAGGCCAGTGAGTTCCCATATGATAGAGCAACAGATGGCGCAGGATGAAATTGAAGAGAATGTGCCACAGGAAGATGATATAGAATATTTTATAGAATGCCCGCAAGAACTGGAAAACAAGGGATGTGCCCTCAGTTTGGAAGAAAATGAGCTAAGAGAAAAGTTGCTTGATTTAATAGACAGATATATTAAGATCAAAGAAAGAAATAGACTGCAGAAGGTTAATAAAATCTAAAAAGTCAGAAGTCTGGTAAAACAAATGAACACAGTAATTAGGACTATTGATAAAGATCCATGCAATATAACAGAAGTAAACAGGATATATTACTTTGCAGCTAAATTAATAACTGATAAAGTTCTACCAGAACAACACTGGTTAGTGAGGGAATGGAAAGGGAGAAATTGAATACCATCATGGAAGTATCGAAAAGAGAAAACTATAAAGCAATTAACACAAGAGGTGTTACTATTAGAAGAGTATAGAAGAGGGAACCGAAAAAAAAATACTCAAAGATAGACATGATAAAAGCAGTGCACAGTATTAGAACAGACCAGGATTTATCATGCACTATCGCAAATAAACTAAAACTTTCAGCACAGGTGGAAAAACTTAGAAGATACAAAGATAAATATAAAGAAAAGTACAAAATAAGCAATTTATTGATGACCCAAAAAAGTTTTATAGATAACTGGGAAATAAGGTAAAAGGAATTGAAAGACCTCCAAAAAAAGAAGAATTAGATGCATTTTGGAGAATTATCTGTGAAGATCCTGTGGAACAAAGACGCTAAATGGAAAGAAGTTGTTAAAGAAAGAATAAGAGGTTTAAAGGTACAGGATATGAAAGGGAAAGAAGTAACAGTCAGAGAGATTGAAACAAAATTAAGAAAAGCATATAACCGGAAAAACCCAGGCCCAGATGCAGTACCTAACTATTGGCTGCAAGTATTAACATCTTTGTATGAAGATTTAGCCATGAGTAAGAACTATATTTATGTGCACCCCAAAGAGACACCAACTTGGTTAACAACAGGAAAAACAATGCTCCTACTTAAGAGTGAACCTGGAAGCTACTCTAAAACTTATAGATCAACAACTTGCCTTCCAACGATGTATGAACTATACACAGGAATTGATGCAGACAGAGTTTAAAGTCATTTAGAAGAAAATGCAATTATGGCAGTAGAACAAAATGGCGATAAAAGGTCATATGGAACAAAGAATCATTTGTTGTTAAAGTCATAGTGGTGAACTGTAAAAAGGGGAAGAATCCAAGTATGGTATGGACTGACTACAAAAAAGCATTTGATAGTATCCCACATTTATGAATAAAAGTGTGCTTAAAATGTATAAGATACACCCTATACTAATCGACTATGTTACAGTGATTGTGAAACAGTGGCAGACCACTTTGCAATTAAGCCATGATAAAGGACAAATTATTATCCCAGGGATAAAAATTCAAAGGGGGATATTCCAGGGTGACACTGTCACCGCTGCCATTCTGCCTTGCCCTTAACCCATTAAGCTGTTTAACAGCTTAGGCCATGGCTATAATCTGACTCGTAGAAAACAACAAAGTGTGAATTTCTCATCTTCTCTTTGTCGATGATTTAAAACTGTACAGCTCATCAGATGAGGAACTGAAAGCACAACTGTAAGTTGTCAAAACTTTTTCAGATGATATACAAATGTCATTTAGTCTTGATAAATGTGCAAAAGCAACCTTTAAAGCAGGAAAACTACAACACCAGGAAAACATCAGTTTGGGACAAGAATGTGATATAAAAGAACTTTAGCAAGAATGAGTGTATAAATATTTGGGAATTGATGAAGGATCAACAATTAAACATGAACAAATGCGAATAAACTTAGTAAGGAATACTTCAGAAGACTTAAATTAATCCTGAAAACAGCACTGGCATCTAGGAATAAAATCCAAGCTATAAACTGCTCTTCCTGTCCTAACTTACAGTTTTGGAGTGACTGACTTGGCCTAAAATGTGTTGGATAGATTAGATAGGAAAACAAGAAGGATGCTTCATGCTCACCAAATGATTTATAAAAATCAGTGCATACCATGATTATATATTCCCTGTTCCGAAAGAGGGATGGGCCTCCTTGAAAATGATTATATGTATAGATGTGCAATCGTGGGACTCCACACATTTTCTGACCTCACAAGTCCCAAGCGTAGTGAATGTTTTGAAACATGAGAATAAATCTAAGATGAATTCTCTGTTTAATCTAGCAGAAGTATATCAGCATCAAGCAGGAATGAAAATCAAACAAGTAGTAGATAAAAATCAGGCAGCAAATGAATGTGCCAAAAAAACAAAAGAAAGAATATAAGGTGAAGGATCAAATGAAAAGGCAAGAAATGTGGAATACACATAAATATAGGTGAAGTATAGGAAATTTCTGGAAGAACCTCATGTTGATCAGGAACGAACACAGGAATGGTTAAGGAGAGGCACAGTCAAACCAAGAGATGAAAGTTAATACAAAGTCCATTGAACATGTGGGAGAACCAGACAAATGTAGGTTTTGTAAAACAGAATTGGAAACAGCTGCACAACTCATTGCTGGCTGCGACATTCTAATGGCAGAAGGACTGTATACTGAAAGGCATAATAATGTGCCGAGACTGTTGCACTGGGGATTGTGCAAACATTATGGTACTGTAGTGGCTGAAAAACACTGAAAACATGAACCACAAAGCATCACAGAAAATGAAGACGTCTACATCACATGGGATCGTCCATGACCAACAGTTCAAAAGATAGATGTTAGAAAACCAGATATAGTGGTCCAGGAAAAGAAGACAAAAGTAGCATTGATCACTGAAATCGCCACACCCAGTGACTATGGTGTTCTGCGTAGAGAGAGAGACAAAGTCATAAAATATCAGGATTTGCAGGCAGAAACTATAGCAATGTGGAAGAAAGATACTCAGACAGTTCCAACATTAGTAGGCACAACAGGTCTTATAAAGAAGAGTCTGCAATCATATTTAGATATGCTACCAATACATGCAACTCTGTACGAATTACAAGAGGAGTCATTACTGGGCACATTGCTGGTGCTGTGAAAAGTACTGGCTGACATCAAAGAGTGAAACAATACTAATTTCATGAACTTTAATTGTACTTTGACTTAGGAATGGGGTCCATTCCCGTCATGGTATTAGAAACCCAAAAGACTTGCAGAAATATATTCAAAGTGGCAGAAAATATTCTAACAACTAAGCCAACATGAGAATGTAAAAAAGAGATTCTGCCAATTGGTATGGCTGCAATTAGGGGTAAAGAGAATAGGCAAAATGGTCTGGAATTTACTGCAGAAAACTGGCAAAGAAACCAAGGTATTCAGAACAAATAGAGAGGGAAAGGTAATAGAATGGGAAGAAGCCAAAAAGACATTTATACTGCATGCTAGAAACTCAATTCCCTATCAGAGATTGACATCAGAGTAAGAAGAAACAGCTCTGGTAGTCAAAATGATGAACAAGCCAGCAAGACAGTTCTAATGAAGTTACAAGATTTAGGAACAAAAGTGCTCAACATTTTTTAAACTTTGGAATTTACTGCTGGCTTGTTCATCATTTCCACTACCACAGGTGGGTTTCTTCTTGGTATGTTTTTCACCATTTGGTCCCTGGTTTGTGACTGATAAGAGTATAGGCAAAGAGAAAGGGATAAGAGAATCGAAGTGAAAGACCTGCTCTGATATAGTTTTAATTAAATCTAGAAAAGAAGGGGATAACTAGTAGTCATATAAAATACTGCATGCTAACTATAGGAATAAATCAGAGGAGGTTTGAAAAGATTGGGAACAGAGATTTCATAAGCAATTCACAAGGAAACAATGGGAGCACATATGTATGGGCTCCCACATTTGCAACAAAGTCTAGAAGATTTTAGATGTTTGCTTAGAAGTGTTTGCACAAGTATTTTTATACCCCAGGAAGACTCTATAAAGAATTTTTCCCCAGATAAATGACAAATGTTGGAGGTGTGATGAAAAAGAAAGAGGTCACTGAGAACATATGTTTTGAGAGTAGAATGAGTTGGCAAAGTTTAAAAATTCCCTACTGAGTACTCTGTCAGGAGCATTGGGTGAGCAAATGAATGTAACTAAGGAAATGAATTTTTAAACTGGGATACAGGATTTGAACTGCTTAGACATAGTAAGGCCTTTTAAGTTTAATCCTGGTGGCTGCCAAAAAAAGCAATCATTAGAAAATGGAAATTAAAGTTTAAACCATCTGTATTTGAAGTAGTGAAAATTGTTAAGAGATAAAATAACTAGAACTGGGATCTTTAGGAAAGGGTAGGAGCAAATCCATAGAAAAAATGGTAAATGTGGGAACACTACATATAGGATAATGTTATGAAGGAGGAGGGAAGTTTAAGGGAAGGCAGAAATCAATTAATTTAAGTAAAGTTGGATTGATGATAATTATACAAGAGAATATGATGCATGATATTTGTAACTGGGAACATACTAATATGATTTGTTATCTTTTAAATAAATGTATGTTTGCCTGTGTCTTAAGTGATAATTCAATAAAGGTGTTTAAAAAACTAAACTGTGGATTGTTCTATTAAATGCATTTAAGTATGGGGCTGGAACTGGCTTAATGGTTAAGGTCTTTATCTCACAGATACAAGGTACAGAGTTTAATCTTGATCTCTAGTTGTTGGATAGGCTTGCAATAGTCTACAGACTGACAGTTTAGTATGAACCTACAAGCCTAATCAGGCTGCTGGATGGTTACCATTTCTTATTCACTCCCATAATTTCAGACTTTTATTTGTTACTGAACTGCTTGCAATTGTATCTTTAGTTTGCATTTCCCACAGCAAAGAATGCTCAGAACTCTCGAGATTAATCGCTTGTACCTACAGAAAAGCTCCTCTCCATGTAACAGTAGTTAGCAATGAGAAAGAAAAAAAATCAGCTAGCAACTCTGCAGACACATGAAGGAATCTTTGTAAAATTCACCAAGAACTGAATGTACAGTATTCTCTTTCTGCAATCTGCCTCCAGCTGCAGACTTCTTCTTTCCCAGTGAGAATACTTATTAATGAAAAAAGCACACAAATATCTTTGCAGATGCTATAAATTTGTCATTTTCCGTGGCTTTTCCCAATTTGTCTTATTTTTCAAGCCTAGTTGCTTACCAAAAAACACTTGTTTACAGCTTAAAACAAGTATATTAATCTAGATATCCATTCCTATAAAACAAGGCAAATTACTAACTCAATTCTACATATAATATAATCATTACACCTTTACACCTGCCCACAGCAGCCAAAAATCACACCATATTAATATACATTTGCTTCTGTCCATCCCTTCTTTTGTTATACTGTAAAGCCTATATTTCTTGCAACTAAAAAATTAAGTACTTGTTTACTTTAATATCTTTACCACATGCAACGGTCACTGAAGACTCCTGAATATACACTACACAAAACTGCTTTACAATACAGAACGCATTTTATATCATGCAATGTTTTATATAACAACAAAAAATGTTTTTACTTGTACTTTTTCCCTCCACTTTAGTGTCCTTTTAAACATTAATGACTTAAAGTGGGTTATATGATTTACAATATATACACACAAGTTTAACCAAGTCAACAAAAGTCCAGTCTTGCTCATCCATTTTTATTTGTAAGGTCACATTTTACAAGCGTGACTGATGACTTATAGACTCTCATTTATTCACTAAGTTTACTATTGCTGGCCTTCTTCCTGATCCTCTCCATTTCCCAACACCACACTGTGGTTCAAGTCCATGGTAATTCTGATTCTTGTCAACACCGATGATATTTCCTGTCTCCTAAGTATTTTCCTTTGGAACAGCGGAAAAGGTTTCATTAGCAAAGTCTCTTTAAAAGCTTTGCAGTCAGAAGAATGAGAAGCACAGTTTGCTTCTGGGTGATGGCCCACTCTTTGTTGGACAAACTTTTTTTTTTATATATCTTCCTTAGCCTGCTTTAAATCAAAAAATATCTTTGATGCTCCAGGAAAACTTAATCTGAAGACAGCTGGATGCAGTAGATTGAAACTCACACCTGTCTCTCAACATTTCCTGATTGTTGAGATAAATTTGCTTCTCCTCTACCTGATGTACAGTGAATAATCATTTTTCTCAAGTACTCTGATGTCTCCAGTTTTAAATATTGCACCTTCTGCCACAGTTTTGTCAAGATCAACTTTTTCTGCTGGTATGATTGCATTTTTACTAATATAGGTCTTCGCTGGTTTCTCATGGCCAGGTTTGAAGCATACATTCAAAGTGTATCATTTTAACTAGCAAATCCAGCTGTGTAACATTAGGCTAGTTGCTGGTTTCCAGTTTACCAAAATTAATATAGTCTGTTCCTTCCAGTTTCTTTGGTACATCAGAAAATTTCAGGTTCTCTCTCCAAGCGCTGCCTTCTACCAGCCATTTTTTGAAATAGCTCTTCTTGAGAAACCTCATACTCAGCCAACCTTTTCTTCATTTTAGCCTCTGACTTTCTGTAGTTTCATCAATTCCTCTAAATAGATAATTAAACTTCTTGTATTTTTTTTCCAATCTTTTATTTGAGTTGATATATTCCTTCAATGTTTCATTTACTTTAATCACCTATGAATACATTTGATTTATTTTTAAATTACTCGAAGCTACCTATTGTACCAAAGCTGAGGCTTTAACTGCTTTTTTGGTTCACACCTGCAGGATTCTTTCCAGTCCGTGTTTTCTCTTCACCTTTCCTAGTTGGTTTTCCTTAGGGTTCTCCAAAATTTCTTATTTCCTAGTATCAAGGAAATATTTACTAGCCAGTAACTGAATTTTACCCAAGCTGATAATTTCACTGATTATTCCTCAGTTTCTCCTTTCACACTGGAAGAACTAAAATTAGGCTGTTGATCATTGTGCATCCATCTTGGAAGTCTCTTCAATGTAATGAACCTTAAGTTTGCTTGATGAACAAGTTCATATAGACGTGTTCAACTTTTCCAGAACAAAGTTAAGATTTTAAGGAGGAGCAAAAAGTTTACACGGAGGTCTCGGGTGTAAAACTCCCTTTAGGAACTGTTCCGCTAAAGATGGATAAGAAAGTAGAGGATCCATGGGCAGACATGATGAAATGGCACTATGACATACCTTGATAAAGGAATAAGAGAGGCCAAAGGATATTAACTCGCATACATTTTTAAGTACCAGTGGTACATAATCTTTGATGGGGCCCCTGGTTATTGGCTAGGCACCAACTAAAAAATCTTTTCCACTTACTAATATTACATTTCCTACTAGCAAATTTTCTTGCCTTTTTAATACCTGCTGCAAGTCTTCAGGAAAGAGATCTCAAAGGAATCGGAATTGAATCATCCAGACAGTTAGTTGAAGAGGTTTTTGATTGGAATGTATGAAACTCCTCCTATCTTGTGGGAGTGGACCCGGTTTGTAAAGAAGTTTGAAGTAATTACTCGTGGTCAGCTCTACAACTGAGAAAGTAGTTTTTAAAGTAAACTTACCATAACAGCAGATGTTTGAATGATCTCTGCACCAGTAGCCTTAGCTATATGGATTATATCCTGCCAAGGATATAACTGGACAGATTCCAAAGTTTCAGGGCACCTTTTACTCATCCAAACCATCAGTCAGCTCATACTGAGCTGACTAAAAAAAGAGGTTTGGCTGCCAAGCTTTTCAGTGTTTGCATGCCAACAGAAAAAGAGACCTGAAAGGACAATTCTAGGAAGAACAAAAGCTAATGTCCACACCTGGCATAAATAACAGACCAAAAACATAATGGGGATGAGCATGAGGGAGCAGCTACTGCAGCGGTGATCATTCAAACATCTACTGTTACAGTAAGTTTATTTACACAACTGTACTATCTTCATTATATTGATCACTACTGCAGTAGCCTTAGCTATGTGAGTAGATTACTCTAGTTTACAACATTTGGAAGGTGAAAGGAGAGTGGTCCAGGACCCCTGGAGAATGGTCCTAACAATGCCTGAATTAGACCTAAGAAAATAAAGTTTCAGCAGAGGACCAAGTTGCTAGATCTAAAACACTTCTAGAATCCAAACCTTTCAAAAGTCATAGATGAAGCCAATGCTCTGGTAGAGTGGGCCCTGATCATGCCAGGAATGTTTTTTTTTTGTGGTGGGAATAAGAAAAGATAACAGCCTGAAATTACCATTTAGAAATAGTCTGTTTTGACACAGGTTGCCCTTTCTTCTTACCTTCATACAAAATAATTGATATAAAGTTCTGAAATATTTAGTTCTGTCAAGGCAGTAGCTGTGTTGTCTGTGTACAAAGTTATGGAGTATCCTCTCTCTCTCTCTCTCATTTTTGTTTCAGGAAAGAAAACGGAACTGAATAGTTTGGCTTAAAGAAAACTCAGATACAATTTTAGGCATAAAAGGACTTCTTGAAGAAACCACGTCTCTGTAGAAAATGAAATAGGGTTGACTCACCACAACAGCTTACAACTCATATACCCTTCTTACAAAGGTCAGGGCAAACAGTAAAACTGTTTTCCATGTTAAGAACTTTAAGAGTCAGCTAGGTTAGTTGGTTCAAATGGAGCAAGTATTAGCTTTTCAAACACAATTAAGATAAAAAGGAGGGGCCACCAGTCTTCTTGGAGGCCTCTAATGCAAAAACACTTTCAAAAAATTTTGACATGAGAATGCATTGAAAGAGGAGAACTCATGGGCAGACATGCTGAAACAAACAATAAATTAACCTTAATGGAAGAGTAAGAAAAGCCACTGAATAGTAACTCATATAAATACTGTACACCCAGAGAACTACTAGCATTGAATTGGAACTGGTTATGCTGTTGGCACCAACAAGAAAAAATCTTTTCCATTTACTAATATACAATTTTCTAACAGCAGGCTTTCTAGGCTACTACTACTACTACTACACGTCTGTAGTAAACAGGTGCCCAAAGGGAAAGCTAGAGAACTACTAGCATTGAATTGGAACTGGTTATGTTGTTGGCACCAACAAAAAAAAATCTTTTCCATTTACTAATATACAATTTTCTAACAGCAGGCTTTCTAGGCTACTACTACACGTCTGTAGTAAACAGGTCCCAAAGGGAATGAAGACCCTATCTTCTAGGCAGTCAGTTGAATTTGATTGGACCCCCCCCTCTACTGTTGGCATGAGTAGATCTGGTCTGTGAAACAGCTTGTAGTAATTTCCCCTGGTCATTTAAAAAAGGAAGAACCACTGTTGTCAGGGGCAGAAGGAAGTCATCACAATGATCATGGGGGATTCAATAAGAATCTTCGGAAATGCCCTGGATATCAGTGGAAAAGCACACAGGAACATTCCTGTCCAACAAAAAGAAAAGGCACCTGTCTTCCATGCCTTCCTGCTTTCTTGCAGAGAGTCCTGGTGCAGAATCTTGACAGCTAATTTTTCAGACAGGAGGCCAAATAGGTCTACTTGAGGAATTCCAGAGAGACAGATCAAATCATGGAAGACCGCTGATAATTCTTCACATTTGTGAGGGTCTGCCCTCATACTACTCAGCCTGTTTGCCACACAATTTTGCTCTGACAGAATGCATGATGAATGTAGAGTGAGAGACTGTGCTCCGAAGATCAATCTCACACTAACATGGATGGTCTGCAAAGGTGGTACAACCTGGATTCCCCTTGCTGTTGATGCACCCCATGACTGTGGTATTGTCTGTAACAACTTGAAGAGGTCCCAGGTACCAAAGATGTTTCAGAGAGTTGAGTGCCTAAATCAGGGCAAGCATTTATTTTAGATTTATGTGATTGCATCTGTCCTTGGTGTCCTACGCACCTTGTACTTTTATCCCGCCTGAAACTGCTCCCCTAGCAAAGTCCAAGGTGTTTGCTGACTACTTTGGAATATGGAGGGAGGGAGAAGGGGAGATCTGGATTAATGGCTATTTGCTGTCTCCACTGACAAACTCCACCACTGGGATTTGAAGACACAAGATGTTATTAATGGGACCAGAGAGACTTCAGATACCATTGCATCTTTCTTATATGAAGTCTTGCCAGGGGTATCATGAGAATCATAGATGCTATGAGACCCAAAATCCTGAGGTATTCCCACACAGTTACCAAAGTCTGAGTGGAAAACTTCAAAAAATATATACAGAAATAGATCTGCTATTTCCTGTGGAATAAAAGCTCTTTGAAATGAGGTGTCTAGCCAACAGCTGAGGAACACAATCCTGTGTGAAGTCAAAGAATTCTGAATGTTGTCTTGGAATCCCACCTTGTGTAAGAGATCTCTCACCAAAGTGTGAGATTCCGGAATATTTGGAAAAGACTCTGCAAAGATAATCAAGTCATCTAAATAAGGAAAATTAAATATCCTGTAGCCTACAATGATCTATAACTGGAGCTGGTCACTGTGAAACCACTTGGAGCAGTGAAGAATCTAAAGGTTACGGAAGGGAAATGATAATGCGATCTAAACACACACAAGATGCACATCTCTATTCAACCACACTTCAGGTGATTCTTAAGGTTTTAAATCTAGTGTTACTAGCAAACTTGAATAAGAAAGAAGAGGTAACATTTGGTGAACTGCTATTTTCAGCTTGTACACTACCACAAACAGGTTTAGGAAAGAAAGCTCCAGAACTGGTCTCCAAGCATCTTCTTTCTTTAATGCTAAGAACATCAGTGAATAAAAACCTTTTCCAACCTGGGAAGAAGGAACTGGATCTATCACTCCATGGGACAGCATGTGAAGGACAGGTAGAAATAAAGAAGTCTGGTCTGGTGGATGAGGAATTACCCCACTGTAAAGGAGAAATATCCTCCCACTGCCATCTGTAAGCTTGGTGAATCATCTTTAGAACCCATTTGTCTGAAGCCAACTGTTGCCAAAGAGAAAAGTGGAGCTTCATACTTTTC